>NC_049994.1:13480035-13569952 GCF_000003815.2 Branchiostoma floridae | reverse complement strand
TGTCAGAGACGCCCACCCAAACGCGCGCAGAATTTGTTTTCAAAGTTGACAATACGTTGTGATGGCAACAAAACGCGATGTTGTGATGATCAAATCGAGACTTGTCCTTATCGATCTGCATTGTCAAAATGCTATACTAAAGACCAAAAAGAATTAAATTGAATCCACAAAAACGCGCTAGGGTAAGGGTCATTTCATAGGGTCATCCGAAGGAGGATAATTTAGGATTGAGATGCGGTCAATACTACATTTTATGCGGTCTTTGTGACCTTTGGCCTGATTCAGGGACCATCCATTGATAAAGGGAGGGGTGCGCACCACAGGAAAAGTAAGTAAGTGCAGCGCAGAAGAGTAAGTGCAGCGCAGAAGAGTAAGTGGCTCGCGCAGAAGAGTAAGTGGCTCGCGCAGAAAAAAGTAAGTGTGTTGAGCAGAAAAAAGTAAGTGTGTTGAGCAGAAAAGTAAGTGTGTTGAGCAGAAAAGTAAGTGTCTTGAGCAGAAAAGTAAGTGTCTTGAGCAGAAAAGTAAGTGTGTTGAGCAGAAGAGTAAGTGTCTTGAGCAGAAAAGTAAGTGTGTTGGACATTGTTGATATCGGCCACGGTACATGTCATATATAGAATGAGTCATTTGTTTATCTTTCTTCATCACACATTATTTACTAAGTATAAGATAATTAGATAATTTCTAATTAAGTTTCAGCTGTAATGCAGTCTGAAAGAGCCAATATATCTGGGATTTTCTTGTTGATGAGCCTATCACTCTGCATTATCATATATTCTAACTGTATAACATTATTGCATAACTTCTTTCCATTAATTTTTTCCTAGTGCAAAACTTATAATGGATAACAATAACTGTGTATGTAAGGTTGTTAGTTTTAGCTTCAATGTAGTCAGAATTCCGCTCTATTTGGCTTTGTTAACTAGCTATGTTACAGCGACGGTTTGTATATCTGATACATTACCACTGCCCCTCCAGCAAAAACACAACACCCACCCACCCCCGCCGAGAGGGCAGGATGGAACGACCCTAAAAGCCCCTAAAGTCTATGTCAGATAAACTAAATGGTTAAATCAGTCTACCTAGATGCCGGGAGGGCCCCACAATTTATTTATACTACTGATAAAAAAAGGAGCTCAAAGAAAAATGGAGTCTGGGCCCAACCTGGCCTTCGCTTGGAGACACCTTGTCTGGCACGTTCCATTTTACACACGGGGGTGACACAATAGCTAGGTCATGACATTGAGGACTTTCAACAACACAAATACGTTGAACAAAAGTAGCTAGTTGTCAAAGTCAGTGGAAATGGGTATAATTTACTATTTAGTTATAAATGTTTGTCTATGTTCTAAAACAGCAAACTAAGAGAGCTTAAATAAAAGAGTGTTGGTAATTGTTCCCCCCTCTCTGAATGAATGGCACAGCCTGTGAATGTTGAGTGGCGGCCTGATGTGACGTTTGACTGCCTCAGGTTGCGGCATGTCGCTTACTTAACAGTAAACACTGAGATTATTGCCCAGGCCCTGCCACGACTTCCGAGAGAGAGGTGAAAGACTTTCTCTCCGCAAACATCACTCATAAACCTGTCCAACACATGGCAGGTTTTCAGTTGTTTAGGAGCGAAATTGCTCCTGAATTCAAGTCTCTGGGATTTCTGATTTCATTGTACCTTGTAAGTTGTACATTTATTGTCTGTTAAGATGACAGAGAAGAGAAAAAACTATTTTCACACTGAAAGTTGGTCAAAATTTGGAAAAACAGTCATTAATTTACCAAATTTCATGAAGTTTACGTGGTTGATGAACGTGTAACTGATGAACTTGTAACTTGGTTTACATAGCAGGGCTCGAAATACCACATGCATATGCAAGTTTGTGCAGGTAAAATTGGTGTGGTGCAAGTAAGTTTAGACCAAACTTGCACCAGTGCAAGTTACTTTTGTCCTCTAATACCTGACATTAGAAAAAGCTTACACACACCGAGAATATTGTCTGTCATTGAAAGGTAAAAGAAAATAACACTGAATAAAAAAAAGCCTAAATTTGTTATTTCTAAATTTGGTTAGACATCCAGGTAAACTATTTTTTTAGACAAATCCATCTCTACAATGCTAATGATTCCTATGGTGCTGTCTTACCTTGATTTGCATATGAGTTACATTTGCATACTAATTAGTTCAACTGGTTTTTCCAGTTATATGTATTGTATTGAGTTGTTCTACCACTTCATTCTGGAGATGATTAAGACTAGTTACTGTGATGGATGTCACTGGATGAGTCCAGAAGAAATCTATGGATCTTATCGAGTTGTAGACATTGAATTGTCTTTAATTGAGCCTAAATTCACAGTTTTTATGAAACAGTTTGTACAATTTCAAACCAAAAATAAAATATGCTACGGAAAAACAAATATCAAAACATGTGGTCTTTACCGGTATGTATCCCCATTTACTCAAGTACATTTGCAAATTTTCAGAAGAGGAGATAAGGGGTTAACAGTTCACTATTTTGGGTTGTGCAAGTAAGTTTCCTTTGGTGCAAGTTACCTTTGGCTTAACTTGCACAGGTGCAAGTTGACTGAAAAGTGTATTTCGAGCCCTGCATAGTATAATGTATAGTCATTGTATTTCAGATGAGAATATTTCTCTTAATATGACTGTACAATCATGACATAACAATGCAATTATGAACTTCTGAACCATGTTTAAGATTCCACATCCGTACAACCTTTCTTGATTCATAACGCAGTCTTCCCTACTTGTTATACAGTAAA
Source organism: Branchiostoma floridae (assembly GCF_000003815.2). Taxonomy (NCBI): domain Eukaryota; kingdom Metazoa; phylum Chordata; class Leptocardii; order Amphioxiformes; family Branchiostomatidae; genus Branchiostoma; species Branchiostoma floridae. Next base: position 13,567,183 of record NC_049994.1, on the reverse strand, counting down.
AACAACATGCCTGTACACTGTGAATGTATCACGAAACTGTAACATCTTGGCAGCTGTTATAACACCCCATCCCCATAACTCATCATCCACCAACAGGTTTTTAATAGCCACAGTTGTCATGCTTCCCAGAATCCTCTACCCCTGCTGGAAGCCCTCCAGGTGATGTGGTAGTGATGTCATTTGCAGACCGTAGAATAGAACACCCCCCCCCCCCAGCAACACTGCCCAATCTAGCTCACAAACAAGGACAAAAAGGTGCGGCTAGCCAACAAGGTCAAATTACAATGTCATTGCTTCACAACATCGCTGAGGCCACGCCAAGTAAGTTTCTTGGATCTCGGATTGAAAAAAGGAAAGGTGATATGGCAATTTCTATTGCAGAAAACGTCAGCACCTTGCTACCCAAAGTTTCAAAACGGAAAGCAAAATCAAACCCCAAATTGCCATGTTTCTTCGTAACCTCAATAAGGGACCACATACCAATATTCAAACAAATCCATCAAAAGGATTTTGAGCTAAAAGGTGTGAACGACACACACAACCGAAAACAGTACACCCGTAGTAGTCATACCTTCTTCCTGTAAGTGAAAAAGCCCTTTAACTTAGTCAAAGTTGATTGTTGCTTTCACGCTTTATCTATATTCCAAAATGTCCAAGAATCTAAGAAATAGACTGGAGTCGCCTGACAAACAAGAGGAAAGGTGAAGGCCCACAAGGTCATGTTACAAGGTCGTCACCGGTCGGAGAGGATAGCGCAGTGTCCATCAACTCGCTTAATTTGCATCAGAGTGCAAAAATCACCCCGTATGTGTGGAAATCCTGGGGGCTGGGATTAGGGGGTACAAGCCAAACATGTCACACCTATTGGTGAACTTCAAATAAACTGTCTGGGCACACTTGGGGACAAATTGGCATGGGTGGGGCAAGCAATGATACCACAGGTAGGGATGTATCATATAACCCTGGCCTTAGAGACAAGTGTTATAAATAGAGGTTGCCTAACCTATATGAGAGACCAGGTTGTGTTTAGGAATATGTATTGTGCAACCAACAGTCAGACAAGTATCATTACCCCCCCCCCCCCAACAAACACACTAATAATTGCACTTGACAGCATATGTTAGGTGAAACAACATCAATTTGGAGATCTTGGACAACTACAAGCTGATACAATATCAACAGTTTTCACGCACATCACTCAAATGCTCAATGTGCAACCATAACAGTAAAGGTAGTTCAGTCCCTCTGGCATGTAGCTTGTCATTTTCTGTACCTTTAAAAGGACATATATGATGAAAGGGACATTGTTACCCTCTCATGGGAACCAAGCCCTAACCCTATGTACAGGCTACAGGTATGGGCCTTACACAGAACCATCAGGATACAGTTATACGACGGGGAACAACTTTTCAGTCGATGAACTATATAAGGACATCGCTATCCACGTAGGGATAAATTGAGTATCCTGTGGTACAGCTCTGCCCTTACAGGTACGGGTATGCACAGAACGATCAGGATACAGTTATTCAGGATACAGCTATAGTATACGATGGGGAACAACTTTTCAGTCGATGAACTAAATAAGGACATCGCTATCCACGTAGGGATGAATCGTGTATCCTGTGGTAAATCTCTACCCCTACAGGTATTGGAGCACCCTAGAGGGATCATGTAACTGGAGAAGGAGTTCCCAGTCCCTGGTCTATATATGGAGATGGGCTATCCACCTTGCTGGGTTTAATGGCTCCTGGGGTGGGGGGATCTACACCGAACAACAGCTGCACCCCTCTCCGCAGGAACGGTGAGGTTATATTTGGACGCACGGTCAGATCAGGTGACGGTCGGAGGGGAGAACTTACGCACGGCCGTAGGTATGCGCACCAGTTGTGTGCGTGTCAAAATCGCCGCAACCCAACAACTCTTGACACCCAACCTTTCGATAACACTCGCCAATATTTTCTTCCATTTGTCACAAAAAGCTGCCCTAAACATTTCCCAAAGCTGACAGAAAATTCCCACAGAGCCAACCAGCAGGTATTGCTGGTTCCTCCATGAATATTCAGTGTTCTTTATCAGCTACTTGATACAGGAACCCAAGGTGATAAAGAATCACTACAAGGCCCTCTCAACTCCCCTAATCTCGCAAATCATCCCTCCAGATTCCCTTAATTAAGACCATGATGTTAATTAATGCATCACCTTCCCAAACAGCCATCCTTGTTTCTGTAACCAAGTTTTTGTAACCACAGAACAATTTGTTACACGGGCACTGCATAACTACTATTTGCACAGTAGTTGCGAGTCCACGGAATATACGTTACCGAACCGAGATGCCCGGCATAACTGGGATGTCCAGCATACTGGAGGACAGGACATGGAGACTGGTGTACTACGTGGTTTGGGGGCTGAATTCCTACAGTCAGGGACACCTATGCCTGCTGCCAACGTGTGACGTTATGGGCCACACCAATTCAATTCCTCGGTTTTCATATCTGATTCTTAAAAAATGATCCAGAAGTGAAAGAGTCATAATAACATAAACGTCTATTGGAAATGTGCATACCTTGGTACACAAAGTTTCAGGTAGTGAACATACAACATGAGTTTTGAAATTTTCATGGTGTTTTAAAACTTCCAAGGTGTTGCTATTACTGATCCTACTGCAAACTCGAAGAAGCAGCAAACTTTAAAAAAATTTGAAATAAATTTGTAAACAGAAGCTACATTCAAGTTTTCCTCAAGTTCCTCTAGTTTTATGTTGTTCTCTTACTTTATTTTTACTCTAAAATGTCTGAAAACCAAAGAAATGTATTGGTATGGCCTTATTGATGTTTTGTAATAATGTGATGTATACTGTGTCAGTTGGTACCAGGGGCTCAAAGATCCCAGAGACACCAGGACGCAGAGAGACTAGAGGCACCCAGTCACTTCCAGGTGACAATGCAAGCTTTGATTTGATCTGATCAGCAGAGGAAGAAGAAAAACAACCTGAGCGGAAGTGTTACCAGCAGAAAATCTTCCACCTGGTGCAAGCTGTGTGTCATGTTTGAAGCTGTAACGTCTGGGTTAGACATTACGTTGTTGGTTTGGCGAGAAGTCAACACAAGATGGGGCATGGTACCGTGTCATGTGAACACCAATGGCCAAATAAAGACCTAACAGAGGCTTCTTTGAACTCGGCAGTCCTGAAAATGCATTCTGACTCCTTCACACACACTGAGTCTGCAAATAACCCCCGTCCCGTGATCTACAAATAAAAGGATAGGTGAGAAAGGTTGCCTGACCGAATGCCAGCGGCATGACGTGGGAAAAATTGTCCCGATGACTTTCCCTTGTCTGTGGGATTGTGAAGGCTGGTGCGGGGGGGGGGGGTGTCCTTTGTATGTGCTCACCTAGGAGGATGGGTGAGTCAGGGGCACATGATTTCCTGGTCAGTGTAACCGTTTGGCCTGTTTTGTTTGATGTGTAAGCAAATTGGGACATCTCGGAGGTTGGTCCCACCAGGAGTTTCCCTTCCGCACACTCACACCACATGCATACCGACAGCCTAACCAACCACTAACAGGGACACACCTTAGAATCCAGCACTCCAATCTTAAAATATCAAGGTGTTATAACCAGCTGTCGGAGTCCGCAGCTTTACAATGCAATATGGTATACCAGGCAGCAGAATGATGATGCTTTCTTGCCCAAGTCACCTTTGAATAAGGCACTGCAGTCTAAAAGCAGAAATGTCAGACATTGAATTGAACTTCTGAGAGCGTCCCAACCTGGATACTACAATTTCTACCTGCCTAAAGAATTCTACTCTACTCTAAGCCATAAAGAAGGTATGTCAGCCCGGCTTCAATAGCTCTCTCCACCTTTGAACTAGGCAATGCAATCCAAACCAGAAATGTCTGACAGTGAATTGTCCAACCTGGAAACTAGAATTTCTACCTGCCTAAAGAACTCTACTCTACTGTCACTAGTCTAAGTCTAAGAAGGTGTTTCACTTTCAGGCCGGTTCTTCACAGCTCCAGTATGAAGGTCCTGGAACAGGTACACAGGAGGAGATCTAAACAACCAGGAAAGCCGTGAGGATCGGGTTACCAAGCCCTTTACGCCAGGGGTTGGGCTTTATCTTCACCTGGCAGGTCGATACATTCACCAGGCCCCACGGGGGTTGAGGTAGGGGACAACATGCCATACCTTGACAAATTAGGAAATGACTTATGGAGAGCTCTAGAAGCCTGGTACCTTGGCACAGAGGAAGGTAAACCGATAGCAAACATCCCTAGGAGTAGACGCTGAGGTATGCCAGAGAAAACAAACCTAGGTGTGAGGTAGGTGCGAATACGTGTCCCGAGCACCTTAACTCGGGAGCACCGGTGACAGGGGGAACATTTGGCTGGGAGAGCGAGGTGTGAAAAGTGTCGAGTGAGGACCAGAAGTGAGCGGGACTACTTTTGACAGGATGTGGGGGGTCCCAGGTTTGTTTGCCACTCCTTATGGGGTAAATGGCACAACTGATTAGACACACGCCATTAACAGTGCAGGGTGAAATTAACATTTCTGACTTTAATTAAGTACACAGTTGCTTTGATGCTCCCTTCTTTTGGTACACAAACCAGACAACCTTGTGGGACCAATCAATGTTTTTTTCTCTTTTACTTTTACCTGTTTGCTGTCATAGTCTGTATAGACTGACTGACAGAGAGTGACCTGTTTGCTTTATTTTGTCAAAGCACTTGAATTAACATTTCTGACTTTAATTAAGTACACAGTTGCTTTGGTGTCCTCTTCTTTTGATTCTGGTACACAAAACAGACAACCTTGTGGAACCCATCACTGATTTTTTTTTCCGCTTTTAGTTTTACCTGTTTGCTTTATTTTGTCAAAGCACTTGACAGGTTTGTGTTGGCCACTTTGTAAGTCCTAGCCTTGATGGCTTGTCTCAGTTTCTAGGCCGACATTTTAGTGCCAAATATATAAGAGAAATAAACAACATGTTCTGTCCATGGCACTGTGTTACTGACGTGTTCTGCAGAGTGCAGCACCAAAACACACCTTTCCTTGCCTTTCCATCAACAATACAGCAAGTTCGAGTTTCACTTTTCCCTGCCGATAAACAAAACGAAAAGGAAAAAGCTGTGCCAGAAAAGGTTTTATCAGACTGAATGGTCACTGCACATCAAAACCCGCACCTTGACCCAACCACTTTAAATCATCCCTGCCACACAAGGATATCCCAAGTTCGAAAAACCCTCCCCTTTCAAGTCCTGCCAAAGGGACGCCCACATGTCAAAAGTCGGTGGCGGAAAAGTGGCCCAAAAAGGCGGCAGTCGGATGCACCTTATGAAAGCCGGCAGGAGAGGAAGGCAGATAAACGCTGCCAGAAAGGTGGGGAGGAAACGTGACGTGTGCCCCTTCCCTTCCCAGCTGGCGCCCAGATCATCAACAACCCCCGGTCCTTCCTGCCAGGTACGACTGATAGGAACATCAACACCCCCGAACCGTCGGGCAAGTTCCTCTGAACCGTCACGTAAACTCCCCCCAGGTAGACTAAGTAAGGTGGAGCCTGGCGCCAGCCTCTGATAAAGTTTGTGCATTCCTGGCTGCTATCAAAGGTTAGGGTGTTTTCCTGTGCTTGGGCTCCGTATAAACAAATCTGGAAATCGCTGGATAAACAGGCATTAATGTGGAGTCGTTAGTTGCCATGCCATCAAACTGATTAACAGGAGTTGGGAAGAATCACCGGCAAGGCTGTAAAAGTTATCAGTGAGGGCTTGTTGTTGTTCCCGCTGCTGTGGGTAGACTGTATGGTAGGTGGGCTGGAGCTATTACGTGCAACAGGACAATGGGTGATGACTCCGCGCCTCACAAAAGAGCGGGGGGCAGCGCAGTGTCGCGCCTGCCCGGGGGACGATTGTTGAATGGATCACACGCGCTGACATCTGCCCCCTCCCCACTCACCCCCCAAACCAACCGTGAAGCGGCAGAGAAAGGTGTGTAGAGACATCTCCACCTGACAATGGGACATTTCCAGCATATACATCAACAACAACAATGTCTCCATGGGATGGCCTCTCCCGTGCCCAAATGGTCCCTCCCTCTTAATTTAGGTGTCCCTGTATGCGTCTCTCTCCGTCCACCTGGCATCCCTTTGTAGTCGGCGTACCTTTTTCATCCCCACTCGTATGGACTGTTGCACAGATGCAGCTTTTATTCTTCTTTATTCCCGGCCCCCTTTTATTCCTTACTGACAAACACGAGGCACAGGTGATTTGGAGTCCCTTTTATAGTCGCCCCATTACCTACAAGGATGCCTGCTTTCAGCCCACCTCGCTTTGTGGCCGCCGGTGCTTTCAAAAACACCTTTTTAGTTTGTCCGGAATTCACGGACGATAAAACCAGGGCTGACGCCAAACGGAATTTCAATAAGCACCGGGCCTGACTTTGCAATAAAAGCTGCCGATAAGTCGGAGCCACCAGGTATTTAACATTGGCACCTTTTTCTATCAGCCAAACCTTGCCAAATACCCGTCTGTCTGGGCCTGTCTAAGCCCCTGCCACACGTCAACAACGCCGGGACCGCACGGCAAACTTTTCTCTCCACCAACTCTCTTCACAACTTAACAACCTCCTCGTGAGTTTAGGCTACAACCAATCAAAATACTATCACCTCAAACTGTAACGTTATCCCCAGCGAACAAAGGAAAGCTCGTCGAGAACTCAGGTGTTGCGTGTACCCAGACAAACAATGGAGCACACGGACAGGGGGCTCCTGTTACAGGTAAAGAAAGGGGGCCGCCACGTGTGAAGGGCCACCCTGCCTCAAAAGCCCTCACAGCAATTGTGTTGAAGGGCCTGGAGCCTCACTCCGACCACAAGGTGTGCTCCCACATCCTGGAGAAAATAATCCACCTGCAAGACCTGCGAAACGCCGAAACTCGCACCGCGATCAAGTCAAGAGGTGAAAATTTATGCCGTTGGCTACTCCATGCCATAAAGTGCAGAGAGGAGTAAGAGTGGATATTAATTGGTACATTACTTTGAGGTGGAAACCGCTCTTTTAATGTGGTAGGAAAGATTAGTGCGGGGGTCACCTTGGCAGGGTGAGGCAGAGTTACGTTCCTTTTAGCCTCGCTGTTAAGCCCCGAATTTGGAGGACGATGTTTCAAAGGTTACTCGGAAATGAAGCGCCAGCAAATGTTGACTTAGTTGGATAATGAAAGTGTGAGCAGGGGGCTGAGTGAAGGAGAGCAATCTGGCAAAAAGGTGGGCAGCCAGGTGCAGGTGTGTGTGCCGAAATAATTACATTTAAATTGATAGCAGACACTTTGACGTCCGTGTTATCCCTGAACTGGCGGCGTGGGATTTCATCGAGATAGGCCTCGTGACGACTGCATAGCATCATCAGAACGCTTTTTTTGTTGTTGTCGCCCACCCTTCAAACGTCTAAACAGCGACAGACGATGACAAAGAAGATGGCTGGGAAATAATTCCCAATCAAATAGGAGAAAAATTAACCAAGTCTGTGACAGCCCTGGCTTAGTCATAGTCGGAACAGAGCCAGCATTATGTCGTCTGAATACACAACTTAATCTAATCATGGGCTTAACTATTGTTGCTGGTTAGGTGTGCTTACCCAAATCCTCCCCGAGAAAAACAACTGAAACCTAAATGGCACCCACAACCCAATCATAGTTTGACAGGGTGACACACAAGTGACTCACGTTTTACTAGTTACTTCACAAAGAATTTTCCAACCAAAGAAAAAAGAGAAATGAACGAGAGGGATGCGCTTTACAATATATGGGAATGTGGAAGATATGACAGTTATTATTATGAGTTAAATTTCAACCCGTCAGCCAATCTCTACGCAGCCGCTACGTCAATCCCGAGGCCAACGTTTTGACAGGTCTTGGCTCGTCTGACAATAAAACGACCGGAAGGTCCGGATGCACTTAGTGGGGAAAAATGGGAGCAGGTAAAAATCAATGTTGAAACCACGTGGAGTGAATATCAGATGGTTTAACTTTCGGTCCCACCTTCAATAGATATCTCTACTCCTACATTCTCCCTTCCAACATCTTAAAAACTTAATATCCCTTTCCTTCTTTTCTGTTGCTGTGACATCTTAGAACACCTTACTATAAGATTTCATCTTCGATTGATGGTACAACATTATTTTCTTTTAGGTAAGTTGTCTGCTTTCCTTCATGACACACCTTGACAACAAGGTGACCTGGCAGCCCTGTTTCTTTCCTCCTTCTCCTGTCAAGGTGCCAAGGCTCGCAGGCGCCATGTTCTAGCCGCAGGTATGTGAAATTTGCAAGGTAAGGGCGTGCAGGGCTCCGGTTACAACCGGTAACACTTTCCACCTGTGGGCCATTAAACAATGCTTTTTAACATTCCCAACCCAATTCCTCAATTAAGCAGTGCTCCCAAACGCATACAATATTGATACCTTCCTTTAATGTCACTAAACAGGAGATTTTTCCAGAGCAGAATTTGCAGGGAGGTGTAGGAAAGGTGTGGGAGTAAGGGTGAAGTCTTGCACACCTTGTTTTTGAGCGTCCCTAAGGGAGAAATGTGAACCCAGGTTGGCTTGACATCTGGTGTTCTTCACAGGGGAAGGCAGTTTGGGAAAGAATTCATGCAGTGACAGTCACATGAACAAACAAATAACAGCAGGAGGGTGCAATCTTCTTCCCCCAAACCCAGGTGACACAAAGGGAAATAGGTAACAAAAAAACCCACAGAGGAAAAACATCCTCCTCCATTCAGAGGTTTTCTGATCTCATTAATACAGGGATTAGGTTTTCACACATCTTTCCCTTTGAAGTTTGGAGTTCCCAAAACTAAAACAATGAAAATGTGTCACAAACTCTCACCAATACCTGAAGTTTTCTGTCAAGTTTGCTGTGTTTTGTGTATTCCAGGACTTCTAAAATGATCACAGTTGACAGAAAGGAGCAGAAACTTGCAAGGGTACAAGACTTTTTGAGGTTTGGTCCCCCACTGGGTTGCTGTAAGCTTGTGGCAGTACCAGGTAGTACAAGGTTTTCAACAACACCTAAGAACAGGAAAACCACGACTTTTCCTGTCACCTTGTTTTCTTGGTAGCTTCTTGTCAATATGCAAGGGTCAAATACGAGGTTGTCGCCGGGGAGACCAAATTTAGACACGGCTGGCGGCAGAAAATATCGGCGCTCGTATTTCCTTTGTTTACACCTGTGGGTCATTCGTTACAACATGTCAAACTTCGTGGCGCAGCTTCTGAAGGGGATTACAGCCGAGTTTCCGCCGATATCGGCGCTCAAATCCAGGGAAATAGACTGGAAAACGGTCAGGGACGGCGTCCACGTTGTGTTAAAACCTTTGTTTGACAAAGAAATGTTTTACTTTCGCTCGTTTGAGGAGCAGACGGTGTGAAAATAAACGTGACGGTCTCGCGGTGCGGTCAGGTACATCAAAGACAACCCCACGGAAACTCCAGCCGCTCTTTCAAGCCCCGAAATTCTAACAACCCTCATAAAAACATGATCCACTCATTCAAGAAAACAACATTTCCGCAACAACACAGTTGGTACGGTGAAGATGTTTACACTTTCACTAGTTTGGAACACAGACGCACGGTAAACAAATTACGGGACAAACAAAAGCTAACGCCCGGTCCCGGGCCTGTCGCCTACAACGACAACTGATGAACGCATTTGGAATATGAAACTGTAAACAACATGTTTTGACACACATCAAGGTTGTTTCTTAACGTAAACTTGGGTTTTATGTAAGATTTGGTAGTGACTTTCTCCAGTCCCCAAGTGGCAGAAATGTCTGACATGTGCGGAAAATAAATAAGCAGGGAGCCGCTGACAAATAAGGCCAGGTAATGAACGGGCCTGGACAAGTTTGCCTCGCCCCAAACAAACCCAGCAAAAATACACACCTCAACCTACGGAACGATAAGAGAAAGTGAAGCTATGAGAAGACAACAGGGCATCGATTCCGACACATTGTGAGGGAATTGGGCAGGTATTTTCGCTCGAGGCGTAGACAGCTGCGCTCGACCAGGTATGGCAGCCACGTACGGGCGAGGGCGGGGGACCTACAGCTTAGGCGGGGGCCAACTTGGACCGGTGTCAACCCCTAACGCTTTTCCGGTATTACAAAGCACAAAATTCGCACACGATCTGAGACTGTACCGAAGCTTTGGCCTTATCTTTTCCCCGTCGTGACAGAATTTTGATGGATTTTCCCGCCGGGTGACCCCGACAAGCGATGGCAACGGCCCAACCCAGGTACGCATTAACCTAGATCAATGGAGCCACACAGGGGGAAAGTTGCCCGGTACCGTTAGGTGAGCGGACAGCCGTCCATAGCGCAGCTTCCCGGCCGAGTTCGGCCATGATCGGTGAGTTCTGTACAAGACATACGTAGATCTATCGTCTGTACTTAAAGACAAGATGGTTTAAGATCGTTCTCACCTTTTTTCCGCCGCGGACAAGCTTGTTTCCTTCTCGTACACCTGGACACCTCCGCCATGCTGCTCCCGACCCGCGGCAAGTCCATCGCGCAAGGCTTGCACGGTCAACGGCAGGAACGATTACGACACCCCTCTTCCGGGTTTACGACGTTAATTCGGTTTGCGGCTGGAATTCACGATAGTTTGCTGCTTTGCGGTGACAATTCACGACGTTTTACTGACTTGCGGTAAATAACGGTCCAGCAGACGACGTATTCTCCTCTTGGTCAGTAATCGCCTCAGAATATCTTGACCTTGCCAACAGCTTTCAACAAAGTCAACTGTTTCCACAGAAATCCACAGTATCTGCTCGATATACCTGAAACAGAGAAATGAAACTAAATAAGCGAATTGAATCACTACTTCAGAAATAAATGAACGAAAGCTGCTGAATTTTTTTTGCAGACGACATTGTTTTAACGTGTTACATTGTTCATTCATCATCCCAAACTAATGTAAAGACACATTTGGGAATTGGGAGTCAAAAATTTCGCGCATAATTCTTTATCGTCAAATGTTTGTTTCTGTGAAATTTTTATGCCTACAATTAACAAAACAAATTAATCTAATTGATGAATTCGTAAGTAAAGCCTGTGGCCATGTATAGTCCTGATAATCCTGTCAATAATGGGGAAATCTAGACTATTGACAGGTCAATGACAGAATTTTTCACAGTACAGTATTGAAAGGATGATCATGTCAGATGGTGCAAACATTTCTGTTATTGTCAGGATGGTCCTACCAATATCCAGTTCTTAAAGTAAATGCTTCTTTTTCTAAACTTTCCATCAAATTGGCCGATTTATCAACAATAACAAAATCGATAGTCTTTTAGATTTTCCAAGAAATTTTACATAAAAGTGAAAGTACATTTTGCATTATCTATATAAAGGAAAAGGAACTAAATTAACGCATATCACGATAGTGTAGCATTTGGAAGTGGTCGCAAATACTTTTAAATGACAGTTACACCACCACCTTGTATCATGTATTTTTATTCTTTTTCCAAAATTGTAACATATGCGGAGACACGCTCCAACAATGATGCGCCATGAAGTCATCCTCTCCGTTTCCGGGCAAGTCAGGGCACACGGAAGTTGGGGCGAGTTAGTGACGATATCACCTTTATGTGTGCGCCTTTCCGAATATCAATCAGTTCTACTGAAAGATGAAAAATATATGGGTAGAGCCCCTGACGCTTTCGTAGTTTCCAGAATGTTTCAAAGATACTTCTTTGAGTTTGAGTCTGCGACGACCAAGTGCTAAATTTAGCTCACACCTGGCATCACGGTGCAGGAAATAAATACTGAAACTTCGCTACTAGTACCGCCCAAAGGAGCCAAGCTGCGAAACTGTTACAAGTACGTGTAGATCTACTGCTTCACATACGTTATCCCCATTGAATTCATCAAACCTTGAAACGTACAAGGCTACACAACACAGATTCCTTTATCTGCCTCTGTCCTCCACATTTGGCGGCAACGTGTCACTACCTGATGCCTGGCCGCGGCTGGCTGACAAATGAACCGGGAACCAAAACTTGGGAAGGTCCCAACCCGCCTGAACCAAGCACCCGTGTACAGCGCACCTAGACCATAACAGTCAAATCCTACCTTTTTACGCAAATTAATATGGATATTGACCTACCTTTATCAATGAACGCCAGGTTGACAGATAAATAAACACTTATAGAAGCCAAGACGACGTCCAGTGTTGTTACACGTTACACATCGCCGTGTGTTGTTGGTGGAGTCGACTGTTCCGTGGGTTGTACTGCGCCACACGTTTGACTCATCTCTTGGAATCACCCGCGTAGTTGGCGGGTGGGTGTTGTTCTTTGCCCAGGCTTGCGCAATGGGGTGATTTCCGGCTATCCACCGGTGTTGGCAGCATCAAGGTTTCACAAGAAATCCGGACGGCCCTGTGTGACGTCATTTACCAGGAAATACGTGATAGAGAGTATAATAGATACATGGATCCCCAAGCAGACGTTTTAACGGGAAACCATAACCTTTTCTTTCTGACCTCTAGCTCTTCCGACAGATACCTGGAAACGCCTTTCAAAGCGTTCCGCTCTAGAAATAACATCAGTAGTAGTACAATGTAGTGGCATCTATAATTCTTAGAGTGCGGCAACTTTTTTCCGAGGGAAAATAATGCAGGAACATTTCATCAACAACATTTTACGAATACGTGTTTTGAATTGCATGTCTCCCTTGCCTTTTTATAATGATATCTTTTGCAACGTCATTACATAGGGACTTTGTCAAGCAAACTGAAGTGTTCGCGATCATTATGATGGAAAAAAGGAAGACATTTTTTTTTTAAATTTCATCCAATGGCTCGAATGCCGTCGAATGATTTACCTGAATATTTTGCCACTTCTTTTCATTTTCTACTTGTCAGTCTCAAGGTGTTTTAAATTCCCGGAAACTGGCGTCAGTTATCAATCAATGAAACCTGACACCGACATCCCTGGGAAATGGTCTTATCATCTTATGCTAATGATTTCCTGCCAATACCATATCATGTCGGCCGTGTTTTGATAACCAACCCCCTCCGTTTATAAGTCGTATCCGTTTCACATTTGCATGAAATGCGGGATCGTACCACAAAAACCACGAGATAATTACACTGAATTGATCCTAATTGTTGACAATTGATACTATCGAAACTATGGACAAATAAGAATTGTTGACAGCACCATTTCACAAAGTGCACCTAGAAACAGGATTGGTATATTGAATGTGAAAATCTGTTGTTTTTCCTTGTTCATCGGCATGAAAAGAGAGGCATGTTTTCTATTACATCATCAAATCAATGCGTATTGGACATACATGTATTAACTTTGTTACAGTCTACATGTGCGTCCATAGCTACCTTACCATGGTTACACCTTGTATACTTCTTTACACTTAACGGTTAACCTCATTATGCGGATCAAATGCGTAATCCTTCAAATCATTAATCCAATTTAAATTTTATGTTATTGTAGAAGAATGACGTTATCCTAAACGGAAGCGGTTTTATCTTTTATCGTTCTTGATCATGTTTTACGTATATGATGTAATAGCTAAAGCGAAATTGTACTAAGAAGCCAAATAGGATTCTATAAGCTAAGTGAATAACATGCAAAATAGACGTAAACTATGAAGAAATGTTAAAACTTGGTAAACAGGGTGGCAACTGATAAAACAAAAACAGACTCTAGTTTTAGCCCCTTGTAACTCTTTGGTTTGTTCCTGGGGCGAGGTGTTCCATATGACGTGAAGTCTGCTCTACATTTGGTGTGCTGACGTCATCTTAGAGTTCGTTAACCCAGATTACAATCGACTACACAAGACTTACGTTTCTGGAAGCATCCTCTCACTCACGGTTCAGTTCACGGTCACGGTCAACTAGATTATCAGTTTGATGTTTTAACTCTTAATTTTTTAATTTTTTTTTCTCATCAAAACAACTCACCTATCACCTATATGTCAAGGAGGTTGCTAATATCATTTTAACCTCATTGATCTTGTGAATTGTTGAGCATGGGGCAATACTGTACACAGAATGTTATCATACTCATTATTCATAGTATTTGTTCAAGCCCAACAAAAATTACCATAAATTGAAATGGCACAAAATTGCAAACGCAAAAAGTCATGGGTTTGTATGATATACGTCGCTTCCAGGGGAAGTTTGCCAGGGGAAGTTTAGACTAAAGAGATGCAATGTGCACTTGTCAATGATAATAACCCGGTCTCGTTTCCTTAACTCCGGCATGGTAGCAGCGTACAGTATTAAAAACTGTAGGTCTATTCTGCTGCATTGATATTTTCTCTGCTTTGCTTTCTCCTTTTCTACTACTACTAGAATAAAGTCTGCCTTTTCTAGCATCCCCACCGAGATTGCTGGATTCCTAGAAATGGTTGAAAAGTCAGTAAATGCAACCCGGCTCTTTCCAGGTAGCTTCTTGGTAGACGGTGCATTTCAGTCTTCCGCAAGGTACTAGTACTGTAGTAGTTTCGAGGTTACGCAACATTCGTGATTTCATGGTGCAATGTAAGAATGCTCTGAATCACGGGTTTTAGGACTCCTTCGGGGAATGTAACATCGCCTCCGCTGCATCGCGTCCATAGCATTCTCCGTGTTTTGAGATCGCTTCTCAACTTTTGATTCTCTTGTTTTATGATTGCTGCCATGTTCAACTGATGATCACTGATGGCTGCAATCTAAACAGTATGTAATGTTATGGGGACGGTTGGCTACCTTTACGTGACAAAACGGGGAGTGGCTATTGTCAAGATGCACGTTCCTGTCAATAGCTACTCTCCAAGCAGAGGTTAGGCTCCGGCTATTTTTTTAAACGTTTTTTTAGTCGTTTTTATAGGGCTTTCTATTTTGTATTTCATCTTAATGTGTCAAACCCGTTTTTGGCTGGCGTACTTCAAGAAAAATGACAAAATAGAAAGCCCGATAAAAACGGCTAAAAAAAAAAAACGTTAAAAAAAAAAACAGCCAGAGCCCAACCTCTGCTTGGAGAGTATCAATAGCAGCCATTCTGTACTACATTCTGTTATTGACAGGCTCATTCTTGTCGTTTACTATTCACGGGATGATCCTGTCCATGGAAGCATTGACCTTTATGTCCTGTCTGGCTATCCCCAGGTATCATGCAGATGGTAGCGACTCCTAGCCGCTGCTTCGGGAACTGCAGTCTCAATCGCGATCCCATTGCAACTTACGGTGTCTATTTGTCGCTATCTCTTTCTTTCATGAATCATATCACAAAAAAGACAACAAAAAAAGCGAATTCACTAAGCATTTTCTATTGAAATTCCATTTTGGTCACGAATAAAAACAGAAGAGGCGACACGGGAGACAAAGTACTCCCGAAGAATTGAACAATTCAATAGGATACAGAAGATCACAGAAGTCCCAGCCGTAGCGCAGGATAGGGTACTGGTAATCCGGCACAGCGCCACACAACGCAATAGACTGGCAGTGCAGATTGTGTAACGGTTACGATGGCACAGAGTGAGGTATGACAATCAACGTATTTCTATGGCATTCTGTTTTAATATAAGTCCCTAACGGCGATCTTGTACGGTAGGACGTCGTACCAACGGTTTTTGTCCGTTGACAGCCGTGATGATTTCAGGTAGACTTCTCGTAAGATGTAGGACTCTTTTACACCTGCAGCGAGCATACGTAAAATAAAAACACGAATTCGAAACCAATTAATACATTAAACATCAATAAGTACGACAAACAAGTTGCCTGAAGTTTGTGCCATCTTCTCACAATTACAATCACAATTGTCATAATGCTACGTATATTTCCCACATACATCGCTCAAAGTTTCATACGAACAAGGATACAAGCCCTTCCAACGATAAAATGGGGACGAATTCGAACTTGAGAAAGCGATCCCCACCTACCCGTGATTCGTTCGAGACATTGTCCATGAGAACGAGTTGTACTGATGACGTCAGAACCTCTGTAGAAGGGAGGACCAGGATACTTGAACACTCTGAAAGGCGCCTTTTCTTCAACCGACCTGCGTAATCTTGTACCTATATAGAGAATACAGTCTCTTGTCTGTTGTTTTCCTCTTTGTATTAATCAATAAGATACTACTGATGCACTTATACACTCGTTGTTACTTGTGCTTAATGAACTACACTAAATTCGTCCTGTCAACAGTAGAAAACTTTGCACTGTTGACAGGATTTTTCCATGTTCTAGTCTGCACTGGACTAGCTGACAGTTGTAGAACAAGTAACGATACGCAGTGCTAGTACTACGGATGCAATGTAATCATGAACGGAAATCTGGTCTTTGGTTGGATACTAGTAGGCTTGTCATGCATATGGCCTGGTATCTTTCAATACTTTCAGTACTTAGATATATTGTGATGATTATTCCTATCCTGGTATCCATACTTCACGGTCTTTTGTTGACGAGCGACATTTAGCGACTTCGAGCACAGTGACATAGAACGACGTACCGTATGCTTAAGCTGGCCTGGTACTAGTATCCAACTCTATTAGTATTACAATTTAGCTGCCGAGTCTAGATCTCTGAAATTGGATACCAGGCCAGCCTAGGCCTTCTGTTCATCGTTCAATGTTACTCTGCCTAAACAGAGTCGGTAGAGGTCGCTCTTGAACGGAAGACCGTCTGGTTAGCTATTTGCTCACCTGTAGTCGCTGGTTGATCGCCCGCCACCTGTTGACGAGCGCTGCGATCGGTCGGACGTAGAATAGCACGATCCCGACAGAGAACAAGTTCAATATCGCATACAGGGCGTAGCACACTGGGAATAGAGAATGGTTCGGGTTTGAGGCGTGGACGCCTGGGTATCATACTACTACTAGAAATAGTCACGCTCGCCCCTAATCCAAGCAGAGGATACATATGATAGTACCACAATGTTAGCCCTACACACTCCTATATGCTGGATACACTCCTTTGCTAGCTTTTGATACTATCTTATGCTATCGTAGGATCAGCTTGGAGATTAGCTGGCCCCACGAATGTTTGTTGGCAAGGTAGCAACGTTGGAAAGCGGACCAAAAGCTAAGCAAGACTAATCTGCATTGCAGGCAAATTCAGGATGAAATCTATTTGTTAGCCAAGTGATAACATACTTAATAAACGTTCTGAATGTAAGCATCATGAATGCCAGAGAAAACAAAAACTTTTTCCTCCAGTTTACCTTGGAATTCGGGCGACTTTTTCTGCTGTTCTGACATGGGATTGGTGAAGGACCAGACCAGGAAGTAAGTGGACCCGATGATAGCGGACAGCGCGAGGAGGACGACAACCATGGACCATCTTTCCGTGGCGTCAAGTTTGACACATTTCCACTGTCAACGAGAGAAAAATTAAGTTTCAATCTCTGTAGGTCTTTTACACACAGCCAAAAGTTTTCACCTGTCAAAGTTGCGTTATTCTCCTGCTACCTTCTGTGGAATATTCCGATTGGTTCTACTTCCACTATAACTGAGCGTCGCTAGTTGTCGTTGCAGTGTGAAGGATACAGTCCAAAACTTGGTAGCTATTGTGTTCCCAAACAGACTTGTAAAGATAGAATATAAAATGTATGGAAATGATGGGTGAATCACGTGGGTTGTTCACAATACTATTTACGAATTGACACAACACTGTGCTTGAAGACTGACATTTCCCCCTTATTTCTGACTTTCATTACAATTTACAATAAACTCTTTTTCTAGGTTGAAAAATTAACGAATATTTACCCTTGACGGTCTTTTCAGGCCGTAGTTTACGATGCTGAAGCCGTGAGAACACAACTCGCAAGTCCATGTACTTTTCCAACCGAGCCATTTGAGGAGGCACTCCTGGTGACAGTACTGTAGAGACCCTGAGCACAGACACGGGCTGATCATTGCATCTTCCTCATCTTCCCCGCCGTGACAGATCCTGCACATGAACCGGTACGAACTCGCGGTCGACTCGCTATCCTGTCGACTCCTCGCACGTGATTGACACATGATAGACGCGTGACTTTGAACCACCTGTAAGTCACCTTGAACTTCTTCTGTCGGTTCGGGTGATTCGGCGTTTGTGTCTTCCTTTCCTGTGGCCGATTCGTCTGACAAGCAGTTGGATGAACATGGTTTCTTACAACATTCTTCTTTTCTAGGTGAGATGGCTGGACAGCTTAGTACTTTTCTTACCTCCTTAGAAATTGTCCGAAGACCATTCCTTAAATCTTGACTACTAAGGCACTCACTCGCATCGTCTATGTCCTCCTCATTTGAGACACAAGAACACCTAACTTTTAAATGACTCTTTTCTTCATCTTCCAGCCCTGACATTTGGGAAATAAGAATCACTCAGATCTCTTTAACAAATAGTGAGTTCCGCTATCCTCATTAGGCCCGTAAAAATCACCTAACTTCTTCTTCACGCATGAAGTCCATCGTGAAGTTTGAAGTTTTGTTGTGGTATGTTCGAATCCAACATGGCGACGTTGTCAAGGGCAAGTGTGACAGAACAATAGAAACGGAATAAACGAGTTCGTTTGTTCAGTGTTCGAACAGAGTTCATCTCCGGCCAAGGAGGTCAAAACGCATCTTGATCTCACAAAGTGACGCTAAAACCACGTAGCAACGCAACGGTATAGAGGGCTTCTGCGTTAGATAGATTCAAAAGGCAGTTATAGAGTATCAGAAGGAGTGGCTGTCCATCATAGAGTTATAGTGTGTGGAAATGGTTTGGTGTGATGGCCAGCTGCCACCGAGTGCCTCCGATAGTGATTAGAATGTGCTATAAGCTATAAACGAAATTAAATTGTAAACGTAGCCGGGCTACGGATGACTTTGGTATAGGAAAAGACAAGTTGACGTTAACATGTGTAGTCACTGCTGTCCACGTGCGTAAATTTCTCTATACGAATCTTGCACCACTAGAAAATCCATACGGAAGTTAATTGCTGTAAGAAGACTGGCAAAACAATCTCAAACTCCACATCTGCTCGGTCCTGGGGCGGTACCGTTAGGTTTTATGGTGTTGCATTGTGGGATGTTGTTTGCGCGCCAACCCAGGTATTCCCAGACAAGATGGCGGGGCACCTGTTGCCATGCGGCAAGTGAGCTCAACTTTTCATCAAAGTTTCTTTAATCGCGCGGAGATTATTATATCAAGCGTAAGTTACCAAACACGGTAAGTTTACGTACTTTTTACTTGAGTAGAATCTATGGAAATGTAGGGCACCGTGAGAGCAAAACAATCCCCGGGTAAAGTAGTGTACGTTATGTTTGTTCAAGGCATTCTCCAAGCATAGGTTAGTCTTTGGCTGTTTTAACGCCTGTTTGGGCATTTTGGTCAGGCTTTCTAGTTTGTCAGTTTCCTCTCTATCCGCCAATCAAACAGACGAAAAGAAAACATGACAAAGTTGGAAGAACAACAAAAAAACGCCTAAACCAGCCAGAGCCTAACCTCTGCTTGGAGAGTGGTTCAAGGAGTAGTATTTGAATTTTAACCCCGGTTGTTTGCTGAAGCGGCTGAGTTTGTTCAACTCTCGAGGCCAGAAGGAGGGAAACGGCGCACCTGTCAACATTACATGACTTATCAATAACCAAACACCATTATAGGCTGCGTGTTGAAATAGGAATGTGCAAATAAGATGAACGTAAATCCCACAGGTTGAGGGCGTAGGGGCATTGAGTTGTTATCCGCTGTGTGACCCTGTGTCCAGGGTACGGTATTGGGGGCGGAGCCCATCCCTCTACTTCCACACAAACAGCGTTTTCAGCGGTGAAAAATGAGAATCTGTAATGATTTTGAAACATGTGGAAGCCGTGTATAGTATAGCTATATCAACATCGTCAGGATATAGGTTATATAAGTTACTGTTAAGCATTGCATGCCCACCTAGATTTACTGTTAAGCGTTTTTTTTTTTAATATCTTTTGATCGAAAGTTAATTGTTCAATGATTGTTACTTTATCTATCATTTAAGGGAGTACGGGATACGTCTGAAGGTCAACCCCAAACGAGAAACAATCCGACTTTATTGCGTCGGTTAACGTTGCGCAGAAGACGACTATATAGGGGACTGGAAACGTCACGCAACTTTAACAGCGGAGAAACAACAAGTTAGGACTGTTTGTGTTTCAAAGCTATACCCTAGCTGTGTACGTAAAGACAAAACAATGGAGACACAAAACGATAAAAGTAAAAATCAAGAAAACACGGGGACTGAGCGGAGCTCTTCATCGTGCGACGACGATCCAGAACCTGAAGCAAATGTTAAACGCAAGAGACAGTTCCAATGTGAACAGTGTGACTTTTCTTCGCTACGGGTATGGCACCTCACACAACACATCCGAGTCAAACACACCGGTGAGAAACCGTTTATGTGCGACCAGTGCGATTATTCGACGGGAAACAAGTACGCTCTCAAAAAGCACGTAAAGGTTACGCACCGCGGTGAGAGACCGTTTCAGTGTGATCGTTGCGACTATTCCACATCGGAGAAGGCTAACTTAAAAACGCACATTATGGGCAAACACAGCGATTACAGGCCATACACCTGTACATACTGCGACTTTTCCACAGCACGCAAACGATGTTTAGTAAATCATGTGAACTCTCACACAGGCGAGAAGCCCTACAAGTGTGAGTTGTGCGCTTACTCCGCGTATCAAAGGCAACATTTAGTCCGGCACATGGCTAAACACACTGGAGAGAAACCACACAAATGTGAAATCTGTGGTTATTCTACTTCTCAGGCGAGTTATCTCAAGACTCATATGGCCAGGCACCGTGGTGAGAAACCTTACAAATGTAAACTCTGTGACTATGCTGCGACACTCAAGTCTGGCCTAACGCGGCACATGATGTCCATCCACACCGGTGAGAAACCGTACAACTGTGATACGTGTGGTTTTGCTACAGGACGGCTATCTAACCTGAAGCGACACATCGCCACACATACTAGCGAGAGGCCGTATAAATGTACAGTTTGTGACTACGCCGCGTCATGGCCGGATGATTTGAACCGCCACATGGTCGTACATAGTAGCGAGAAGCCATACAAATGTGAACTCTGCGATTACAGTGCAGCACGAATACAGCATTTAAAACAACACATTGCCAGACACGCCGGTGAGAAGAACTACAAATGCGAACTTTGCGATTATTCTGGACTCATGTTGGTTGATCTAAAACAGCATATGGTAGTGCATAGTACTGATAGACCATACAAGTGCGAGCTGTGTGATTATTCTGGAGCCCGCAAATCTGATGTAAAGATACACATGAAAACTCACACCGGTGAAAAACCGCACAAATGTCCGTTTTGTGATTACGCTGCTGCGCATGCGTCTCAGTTGACACAGCACGTGCGCATCCATAAAGGGGAAAAGCCGCACAAATGTGATTTCTGCGACTATCGGACCCTACGAAAGACTCACCTGAGGCGGCACATCCAAGCTAAACACACCGACGAGAAACCCCACAAGTGCGACATCTGTGACTATTCTACAGCAATTAAGTCATGTCTGAAGGAACATATGGATAATATGCACTCTGGTAGGGATAAACCGTTTCATTGTGAACTTTGTGACTACTCTTCGCGACGCTTGTTCCACCTAAGGCAGCACATAGCCACACACACCGGCGAAAAACCGTATAAATGTGAGCAATGTGGCTACGCAGCGACACAGATGACCCATTTGAAGCGACACATCACTGTCACTCATGCGCCACTTGATGACCAACAGGAAGAAACTTAAAAACTTTGTGCTTGAACCAGAAACTACGACAAAGGACTTTTACGACAACGTAATTTTCCCGCTATACATATGCAAAAAGACAACATAAATACAAATAATCGTACTAGTGTCAGATAATATGTGACTTATCATATGTGACTTTCTAAGTCACCGTAAGCACAAGGTTTTTAGATAGAAACCGGTACCGTAATAAGCTGAACTATTTTGAATAAAAGATAGTTGGAAACTATGACAAAGAACTTTTATTAAAGACAACCATGATTCCACCACTGAGCGAATAGACAACATAAATACAAATAATCTTACTTGTGTCAGATTATATGTGACTTATGAGTTATGATTTGTAAGATGACCTATGTGACTGTCCAAACCACCGCAAGGGTTTTAAATTCATGTAATGTATTGTAGTTAATATAAGTTTGAAATATTGTTTAATAAAAGTACTCGTATTTCTACGTCATAGCTGAGATCTAAAGTGTTAGATTCAAATAGTACATATTTGAAAGTAACTGCACAAAGATCTTAAGAATATATGTGCAACATTTCCAAATGGTAGTTTTTTTAGTTAAAAATAGAGGTAACATACTGCAGAAAATATATAGAACTTCAAACAAATATCGGAAATTGTTCAAACCGCGGGTTGCAAAATGTCAAAACGAAAGGCAACAAATACACCCATGTGGTAATGTGGATTTGACAAAAAGTGATACAGGAATTTACACAAAATGTCAACATATATGGTTTTTAGAATTGTACAGCAATGATTTACATGTGTACTTGATATAGGTCTATCATGTCCAAACAAGGTAATGACAAACATGAAAGCCACAAATGTAATCGCTTTAGAGAGAGTATTCAATAGCATCGTTTATGTCTTGAAGTATGATACTTTTGGGAAAATATTTGATTTCTAGTTCATATATGTTGTACTTTTTTGCTTTTTGTTTAGAATTAAGAGAGCCAGAAGAATGGTGATGATGATGATTTGTGTACTGATATGGATTACATCCTCTGGGAACCCAAAAACTCATGCAAGCGTGTGAAAAAAAAAAAAACAGTTGCCTTCACTATGAAATCAAAGTGGTCAGGAAAGTTGAACAAATGACTGAACACACAAAATATTGTATACCGAACAATAGTTTTATTTTTTTCTTTCATATCTATATCTTCTTTTACCTTGGAATATTCTATGACATTAAGATATGTTTTCCGACATTTGTTTTTGCAATGCACGGCATATATGATATTTGCCTATTTTGAAGCTGCTTTGTATGATTGAAAACTTTTCTTGATTCCTATTCGTAAATGACCCAAAATTGATGCGAGTGGAAACGTCATCCATATAGTCAAATCAATATGGCCTAATGTGGACAATACTGATGACTACAGACTTTGGGGGTCTTTTAAAAGTACATATTGCAGTTAAGTGTACGTGTGGACTTTGAGCTTTTGCCAGAAGGCGTCTTACTGCAATACGGCAATTTAGCACATCTTGCTGACGTCAGCAATAATTAGGGGCCACACCCATTTTCAGAAAAAAATGCCCTCCCTGGCTTGTACGTCGAAGTTACTAGTAATCAATGCACAGTCCCGGGAATGCACATAGGAGAGATCATGTAATTTAGCATTTCTACAAATCTTAACCATGTCCAAGAAAAATGAATTTAGTATGCTCAAGAAGAGAGATACAAATGTATTAGTAACGTTACTAGACTCTAGAACGATTTCCAAACTGTGACCACAAGTTATATATATAACGTTAACCCGGAACTTCCACTGTAGTACCGCTGGGAGGCCAAATCATGACGTGGCTTCAAAATCATATCCAGTTGCTGGAGTATTCAACTGCTTTTTTGCATGACGTGTATCTTTGTGATTGTACCACCCACAACACATTTTACACACACCAAGGACTGAAGGCCGGAGATTGAATACTAGTATTCAACCTCCGAGTTGCACACATGCACCAACTCAGTGTAATCACAACTTCCAGGTGAGCACGGCCACTACGTAAACCTGGACATGCATTCACCGAAAACACATGGATATAAACGTTACATCCGCTTAACGTAGTAACACATAATATTATGCTAAAATCATGACCTTTGCGTACTACTTTCTCCTAGCGTAAGACTACTGACAAAGACCCTGTCAATCTGAGCACCTGGGTCAGCTGCACCACTGTAAAGAAGGGGGATTAGTGTTTCATGAACCCCAATCATATTTCCCAGTTTACAACAAAGAAAGGTTAGTAAGGCTCACCTTACTACAACAGTATACTTTTTGCTGTTCACAATCTAACAGCGCTTTGATATGATTTAATGCAACCATTATTTTACTACGAAAACGGTGTCGTAAAAGATTATGTCCCGGACGAATGGAACAGCCGGCGGATGCATCCTCGTATTTCATTGGTCGACGTTCAGCAGGGGTACCGAGAAAGGGACCAGTCGTCTGCGGCGGTACCGACGCCATGTCTCGGCGAAAACAGCCCAATCCCAAGCCCTTAAAAGGTACGTCCGTCCAAAACCGATCTTCTACCATATCTACAGTAACGTTAAGACTGTAAATACGACGCTTTTGACGTTATTATTTGCATTTTCGGGAGGGCGCTTGCGAACGGGGTTTTGTTCGCTTGAGGCTCCGCCCAGACAGAAGGAAATGATTGCTGATAGGTTCTGACGTCATGGTTGACTTGGGGTCAACTGGGGGTGTCCACGTGATAGCCACGTGTTAGTGTTTTGTCTGTCAGCAAGCTTCAAGCAGATGTAGGGGTGGAAAATGTTAGTGTTCCCCGATTCCAGAGACCATATTAAATCTGCATGATATTTGTGTTACTGTTTTTTTTTTTGTTTGTTTTTTTAGTTTTCTTGTGTGCATATTAAGGGGAGATATATGAAGCTACCTGTGTCCGAGAGGATTTGTAAATATTGCCCCTCAAATGCTGTGGAAGACGAGAGTCATTTTATCACTAATTGTTCTTTTTATGATGATATAAGAAACCAACTATTTATGAGTGTATCCAAAATACACGCTTACTTTCCAACTATTCCTGACAATGAAAAATCAATCCTACTATTAAAATCAAAGAACCCACACATTATAAAAGAAGTGGGTAAATTCGTCTTCCACTGCCTAAAGAGAAGAAGTCTAACCCAACAAAACCAGTATAATGTACACTAGCATAGCATATAGTCATAGAATGTAGTTCCTAGCACCTTTGTATTTTCCTTATTTTACATGTTGTTTGTACCTGCAATTAGCCCTCGGGCAAGAACTTGCAATAAAATATAAATTCGGCACTTGTTTGTATAAAGAACATATGGACATGAAATTGTAGTATAAATTCCAGTCAATGGAAGTTAAGTTGACTTTTGTCTGTGGGGTAACCTATATGGCTATATCCATTGTGTTGTCTTTTTGTCAGATAGATCTTGGGATGTTAATTGGATATTGCAATATCTTGAACATACAAAAATTCCAAACCACCACCCGTCGACTTGATATCAATAAATACAACGTTTTTAACTAGGTTATAACTAGGTTACCCAGTGGAAAAAGGTTAATTAGCATTACTATTGATACGCAAAGTACCAGTTACTTAGGATAAAATCTGGAAACGGTCAGCCGCTTGAGTCACTGACAAAAAACAGTGGAACTCTTGACATTTGTTACTGAGGTGAATATAATTGATTCTAAGATGGTTCAAAGAAGACAAGGTTATATGCTAATATTAAAGTCAACAGGTCCTGTTTTTAAGTATGGGGGCTGTTAGCAATGTCTCCAGTTGTTTGAGTGATTATTACCTTTCGTATCTAACGTTATAGTAATTAGTATTACCTTGATGTCTGACCTTCATTGACGTATTCCACTCAATGATTTGTTTGGGCGCAGTTTTTTTGTCCTTGTTTTACAGGATTTGAAAACATGGGGCAGGAACCAAAATTTAATTCTTGTTTACAAATTTTGGTGGGACTAGTATGGTTTGAGATGGACAGGGTCCTATTATATAAGTGGGGATTTGTGTGGGTGGCACAGATAGATTGCATTTACTACTGGAGTCGCGAGAGTAGTGTTACAACAACTTCGATGGGACAATTGGTAGGAAAAATGAAAAAAGGTAAGACAAAATAACTTATGATGCAAAACTTAGTTTAATATGGTAACCTTACCCTTTCTTCAAATTCTTTTGTGGAATTCAGCAATGTTTTTATTAGATTTGGTAATTACATAATACAATCAATGCTCGAAATACTTCTGGGGCTATGCAAGTATTTTGGATGCCTATACCTCGCAACAATATAGTCACAATTGTATTGATTCTTAACACTGAATTACAGAGGCATCCTGTTGTTATACATATAGAATACAACATGGTACATTCCATATGACCCGCGGGAGGGGCGGAACCCAGGTTGATGCTTAATACATTGTGTTGTATTTTATTTGTCATATCCACCTGGAATAAAAAACATGTTTCAATGCCAGAAATGTACCAGAAGGTGAGAAAATTTTGTGTCCTGGAACAAGAAATTATAACGACATGGAATCCAAAGTCCAATACAGTATTTGAATTTTTGACAATACATACACATTCATACTGATATGCCTGTGAGGAAATTATGGAACCATCAATTCTTAGTTACGAATGTTGTTATTTTCCCCCCATAGTTGGTGAGGAGGACCTTCTGTCAGATGATGATGATGATGATGAGCTGGTTATCTTTGAGGACTCCTCTGATGGGGAAGATGACACACAGGTAATATTACTTGTAGTTGTTGTATTTTTCATTCAAGCAGATGTGTGGTGCCTCTGGGTATCTCACTGGAGCTGTGGTACTTTGGGGGCGGCACTGCGACCGAGCGATTTAACAGCGCTCAATGAATTCCTTTGATAAAGATATTTTTGTGTGTGTGTTTTATTGTCTTCTTAGTCATATTTTGTTGTACACATCTATTTGGGCTAATCTTGTAATCTCCAGGCAGATTTACCAGTGGCATAAGATAGTATCAATGCAGGCTAAAGAGTACAGCTGGCCAAAGGGAGTCATCAGTCACTCCTGTAGCCAAACACACTCCTAGGCTGGCTTCACTCCTCTGGCAACCTCTGATACTACTGTAAATGCAGAAATATTCGCGGTGGATTAATATTCGCGGTTTTCGCGGCGGCCGCTTCACCGCGAAATTAAATCCACCGCGAATATTTCGTCTGCTGGCGCCGCCTAAGGTGCCCCTTTTCCACTCCATGTACATACTACTACTGTCTTTGTCACTGTATAATGAAATGTTTGACATACTTACTACGGTGAAGTCTTGACTGAAGACACACATGTATTTTTTTCATACGACCAACTGTATTACAGTACTGTACAGTATGTTCACCATGATACAAAGGTCGTACTACTGTACACTATTACGTATTGAGAGGGTAGATACGATTAGATCAGTAACAGTGGCTCACGCAAGAACAAGTCAAAAGCATGGAAACTGTTCTATCCGTCTGTATAGGACCCTTACCGGGTAACCAGCAAGTGTTTTCCGACTGGCGGTTTGTAGAGGCGCCGGGTTTTACACGGCAGTTCGTGACTACAGTGCAGTGCTGAAAATGCATTGAATTTCGCGGGATGGCGCTACCGCGAAATTAAATCCACCGCGAAATGTCCAATTTGCCGCTACCGCGAAATTAAATCCCCGCGAAATTAAATGCATTTACAGTATCTTATGCCACTATAGGATCTGCTTGAAACCGGAAGCAGGTGTATCATAGCCTTCTTTGCAGACATCTGGAGCACAGTTGTGTTTTTTTTGCGAGGATGGAGCTTTGTGTATTAAGTTTCATTGATTTGAAAAGTGAGTTGCTTATTTTCTTTTCATACAATCATAGGGAAAACAGCCCAAAAAGTTAATACAGTGATACTTTTCTACCATTCTGGTTTTATATAATAGGGGGTATGTGGAAATGAATGTATACGAACTAAAAAAATGTGTCCTGGTAAGTATTTGTGTGTCTTCATCATAACAAGTAACGTTTGTTCACCTTTATCCGTAGAGTAATCTATATCCGCTGTATATAAAATAGGGTATTTGGGGATCATTAAGTCAATTAGAAGGTAGTTTACATTGCAATATCTTGAAAATGTTAACATTTGAAACCTACGTCGTTTACCTAAAATCTCTAAATACTCAGTTTTTTTTTAAACAACGAATTTAGGTTACCCAAGGATTAAGGTGAACTAGTGTTACCTCAAATATTTCATCATGCTTTTACAATGTAACTTTAAACTACATGTACGTGAGAACGGAGTATCATTAGCATAACTCCCCCGCCAGAAGACAGGAGAGAAATGTTCACTGTGGGTTTGAGTTTGTGGTGAAGCAGCCACCACAAAAAAATCGTGAACACAAAACCTCCGCCAAAGTTTCTGCATTTACAGAACTTATGCCCATCCATGAGAAATTGAAATCACTTATTGTTCAGACAGGGTCCTATTATATAAGTGGGGATTTGTGTGGGTGGCAGCAAGGTACACAAATGAATTCACAGATAGATTACATTTCCTACTGGAGTCGCGAGAGTAGTGTTGCGACAACTTTGATGGGCATTACATTTACACAGGACGAGTTTGACAGTGGGGACATGGAACTTCATACTGCACAGGGGTCAGAAGAGGAAAACCAAGACATTGTCAAGGAAGAAATTCTAGAAGGGCGCTCAACTTATAGAAGATTAAGGTAAGAAACAGTCATCATACGATCACAATAAGACTTAAGTACGTGTGATTGATATACAGGCTTTCATTTGATGTCATCTGCACCGTGTTGGATTATAAATATATGTGGGATTGCGTGGCGCAGCAGCAGCATGTATGGCTCGGGACCGAGAGATCTCGAGTTTGAATCCTGCCGTATCACTGATCTTCCGTGAACAGTTTCATCAGGTTGGTACGTCACTGAATAAAGAGACTCTTTTTACACAACCAGTGCTTTATTCTCACCGACGTTTTGGTGACCGTCTGTCACCTTCTTCAGGGCAATTCTGACTGGTTCACATTGTATTGCAGGACGGATGTCGCTGCTCACAGTTCAGATGCGGTCACAAAACGAAAAGTATTTACATATGTATATACAGTGACATGTATATATCACTGATCTTGTGCCCTTGGGAAAGGCACGACTTTCCTCACTTTACTCAGGTTAAAATGAGTAACTAGCTTGGACTAGGGCTGTCCCTCAGATAGGACGTTAAATGGAAGTCCCGTGTTTGGGGAGAGCCACACCCCACGCATGTTAAAGAACCCGCCACACTTTAAGATATCAAAAAGAGTAGGGGACCTTCCCAGTGTGAGTGGATCAAACCTTACAGTCTGGTCTCTGGGTTGACATCTTGATTTGAAAAGGTGATAGTCACCTGTTATGTCAATCCTTCAACAAACGTGGTAAATCTAAATGAATGAATAAATAATGTATGCCCATAAAGCACACGAAGATGCCATTGCTTAATCCCATTACCTGCCAATATGGAAAACGGGATTAAAACTATGATTACTATATGACGTCAAGGAAAAACCTGTATATTAGTATCATTCAATAATGTTAAAATCAAAGACGCCGAGAAGTGGAATCCTTCCAATCCAATTACCTGGGGTGAGTTGTTCGCATGTTGGTGGTCTTGTTTATTCCTCACATAACTTTTGATCCTGTTCTTATTTGGAGTGTTTACTGTCATGTCCATAGCATCCTAGTGACTCGTTGTGTAGGTATTGTCATTCGTGCCATAATTTCTCTCCCTTCTTTGCCTCCATTGGATCAGACCCAAGAGGAAATGTACAACTTGGAGCATTCCACCTGAAGACGGACAGGAGGAGGCAGCCTCGAAAAAACTTAAGACTGGGGAGCTGTTCCCTTGTCCCACCTGCAGCAAGGGCTTCAAGACACCGAGCGAGATGCAGATTCACATGAGGAAACACACAGGTGAGACCCTTATACACATGGAAACACATAAAACACCTATGTGATACCCAAATATAAATGGGGACACATGTGAGACCCATATCATCATGGAAACATACAAATGAGACCTGTATTCAGATGAGGAAACACACATGTGAGACCCTTAGTCACATAAAGAAACATAAAAGATAGAAGCAGATAGGATTTTGAAATGCCAGTAGAAGTCGGATGCTACACCAAACAGAATCCTTTGCAGGGAAATGGACAGTTGCTTTTAGTATCACCCATTCACAATCTTTCACAGCCAATTAGTTTCAAGTCCAGACCTGGACCTGATCTGCTGGACCTGGACCGTACCTTTACCTGAATTTTCTGTATGGTATCCTCTCTTTTCAGGAGAGAAGCCATTTTGCTGCCCTTTCTGCAACAAGGCGTACCCCCGGCGGAAAACAATGTACCGCCACATCCGTGAGCATCACCCTGACCAGTGGCAACGGGGACGCTTCCCAGGGAGGTTTTATCATGCTGCCATCAACAAAGCCATAGAGGACACCCTGAGACAGGACAATACATCTGCACTGGGTAGGCTGTTTATTTGTCACAAAACAATACATCATCGCTTGGTTGGGTAATAATGATGGTGTTTTTCTGTCACAAAACATTAGAATGGCAAGGTTCCCTTCAGGGGCCCTAAGTTGATCTGCAGCTTACATTTCATGAGTTCACACTAGGGCTCTAGCCAGCCCGAAATTTTTTTCCGTCAGGCGTCAGCCAATTTCCATTGTCGCGAGCACACTATTCCAGGAGTTAGAGAGACTGAACTGAGACCTTGAAAAATGGGTTTTAATGAGATTATCGTATGCGAAAGGGCACCGACACACATTGTCAAGAATCATAACAATAGCAGAACAAACAGTGTGTGGCTTTTACGGCCGTGGATGGCGTCCCCAAGCCGCCTGTAGCTTCCACCAAAGAGCTTTCATCAGATTCTTGTCCGTCAAGGTTGACGGATTGATTTTAAATTTTTTCCGTCACACACAGCAAATTTCCGTCAATTGACGGAAAAACGGACGCTGGCTAGAGCCCTGGTTCACACATTAGGACTGCATTTCTTTCGTTGATATAGAAGTTAGCAATGTGTCTAAAGACAAACAAGTGGCCATTAGCTACTTTAATAATATACTGCTAGCATAGAGGGTACTAATTTTTGTACCAAAGTCCAGCTATATCATCACACAGTCCAAATACCAGTCTTATGTCCTTCTCAGCAGCAGCTTCTTTCCCAGACTATAAAATTAAGGAACCCTCTCCCTGAACCCTCTCCCTGACAAGTGTTTCCCTCCCGAATACAACCCAAAAGTTTACAAAGCTTATGTTCACAGCCATCCCCTAGGACAGACACCTTTTTCTCCCATCAACTTAGTTCAGAGCTCAGAGGTCTGTTCGGACTGTTCTCCTTGTGTTGAGCAAACTTTTTAGAAATAATCACTGTATTTCAACATATTTTCACATATCTTAATCTACAGAGCTTACATCCCTACCTTCAGACATAGCTTGTTTTTTTTAATGATCATTTAAAATATTCACAATAGAGTTCCAGTACAATCGTAGGGTTGTGGCAAGCCCCATGAACACAGGATACAACATGTTGATCTACAACAAAGCAAGTGGTATACATGTTCCTATGATGGCATCTAAAACTTGTAACTGCTTGTATGTGTTTCAGGTGCTGCACCTGGTACTGACAGCTCAGCTGTCTCGGGAACAGATAACCAAAGTAAGATGTCACAGCTAACTATCAAGCAGGAGCCAACCACTCCACCAATGACTCCGGGTAAAAAATCACCTTTAGATAGCACCTGTGGAAAGTACAAGAGGATTGCTCCGGCCCCCCTAAAGCCTCAGCTTGCTGTTGTTCAACAGATGCCAGTGTCAACACCGCTGGGAGTGAAGCAGCAGTTCTTCCTGGTGAACCCACAGACAGGGGTGATTATTCCCATCAACATGCCCCCAAACACCAACCTACAATCAGGAGTGGCTGTCCCTATGAACCCACAATCAGGAGTTGCTAGTCCAATCAATCCACAGTCAGGAATAGCTGTTCCCGTCAACCAACAGTCAGGAATAGCTGTCCCCGTCAACCAACAGTCAGGAGTGGCTACACCCATTAACCAACAGTCAGGAATAGCTGTCCCTGTCAACCAACAGTCAGGAATTGCTAGCCCAGTCAATCCACAGTCAGCAATAGCTGTCCCCATTAACCAACAGCCAGGAATTGCTGTCCCCACCAACCAACAGTCAGGAATAGCTGTCCCCATCAACCAACAGTCAGGAATAGCTGTCCCCATTAACCAACAGTCAGGAGTGGCTGTCCCCATCAGCCAACAGTCAGGAATAGCTGTCCCCACCAACCAACAGTCAGGAATAGCTGTCCCCACCAACCAACAGTCAGGAATAGCTGTCCCCATCAATGCACAGTCTGGAGTGACTGTACCTTTGAACCCACAAGCAGGAGTTGCTGTCCCCACCAATATCACTGCAAACACCAACCCACAGTCAGGAGTCACTGTCCCCATCAATGTGCCCACAAATACCACCCCACAGTCAGGGGTGCCTATCCCCATGAACCCACAGCCTGGACTGGCTGTCCCTATCAACCTTGCCACAAACATCAACCAACAGTCAGGAGTAGCTGTTCCCACCAACCTCCCTATGAACACAAACCCACAATCAGGAGTGATTGTCCCCAGCAACTTCAGCACAAACACCAATCCACAGTCAGGAATAGTTGTCCCCATCAACCTTGGCACAAACACCAACCCACAATCAGGAATAGCTGTCCCCATTAATGCACAGTCAGGAGTTGCATTCCCTGTTGCCATGGTAGCCAACCAACAGAACATTGTGCAGACTTCCTTCTCACCTGTTGCCATGCCAACTAATCCACAGGCTGTTGTACAGACTTCTGCATTCCCCATTGCCATGCCTACCAATCCACAGGCTGTTGTGCAGACTGCTTCACCATCTGTTTGCTTGCCTACCAATCCACAGGCTGTTGTGCAAACTGCTTCACCATCTGTTGCTATGCCAACCAATCAACAAGTGCAGACTGCTTCACCATCTGTTGCCATGCCAACCAATCCACAGAGTCTTGTGCAATCTTCTTCATCACCTGTTGCCATGCCAACCAATCCACAAATGATTCTTCAGACTTCCTCATCACCTGTTGCCATGCCAACAGCAGGATTGGCATCCTTAACTCAGGCAACACCAACGCAGACATGTAAAACTCCTACAACTTCTGTAGCCCAGCGCCCTGTTGTGACTGTGACGCCGTCTTCAGTTGCGGCTCTTAATCAACAAGCAATTGTTGCCATGGCAACAGCATCACTTCCATCCCAACAAGCAATGCCCAATGTTGTCATGACAACACTACCTTCTTCACTCACACCACTTAACCAACCATCGCATGTTACTATGACAACTGCTGCCATGGCAACCAATCCAACCCCACCCACTCCAGTCCTCCAGCAGGTTGTTATGCCAAGGTTAATCCCAGTGCAGCAACAGACCCCACAGGTTTCCATGGTAACTGTTTCCAAGGCAACAGTACCATCTCAGCATGCCCCCAGAATTCAACAAGCCATCCTGCCAAAGGTG
This sequence comes from Branchiostoma floridae, assembly GCF_000003815.2. Taxonomy (NCBI): domain Eukaryota; kingdom Metazoa; phylum Chordata; class Leptocardii; order Amphioxiformes; family Branchiostomatidae; genus Branchiostoma; species Branchiostoma floridae. The sequence goes on along the minus strand of NC_049994.1, from coordinate 13,533,808 downwards.
TTCCAGGCACAAAACCAGGGAAAAGCCATTCCTGTATCAGTCATGCCACAAGCATCTCTTCCTGCTCAAAGCTTTTCAAGTGTTGCCATGACAGCAAGCTCACCTTCACAGGTTGCTTCGGCAACCACAGCTCCTGCCGTTCCACCTGTTACCATGCCAACGCTGTTCCCAGTGCAGAACCAACCAGTTGCCATTACTACAAGTACATCTTCACAGATCACTACGTCAACCACAGATCCAGTCGTCCCTGCAGGTCCACCCGTTACCATGCCAACACTGTTCCCAGTGCAGAACCAACCAACCCAGGTTGCCGTGACAACAGCATGCCAGGCACCACTTCCTACTCCGACACTATCGCAGGTTGCGTCATCCCCAAAACCACTGCTGCCAAAACCAATCCTGCCAGCGATGACATCAACAGCTAGAACGCCAACTCCGATCGCACCAGTGATCCAACATTTTCTCATGCCGGCACATTCTTCGGTGGCAAGAATTGCCATAGCGACATCCCCTTCTGTTTCTCCTGTTGCCATGGCAACTCAGCCCACCACGGCTGTCACTACAAGTTCTGCAGCTTGCCTGACACCAGCATACCAGAGGGTTCACATCGCCACCGACGCAGCGCCACTGATGCAACATTTCGTTCTTGAGAAAAGTCCAAAACTACGCAGTCCTATAAGAAATTCAACAAATGCATCACCAAACCAGCCACAAACACAGAAATTTCTGTGCCTGAGAACCTCCACATCCCACACACACAAACTCCCTGTCTTAACACAGCAGTCGTCAGCTCCGCAATATGGTATTCCCCTATACTCAGGAGCCACACTATCATCCACATCTGTGACAAACACATTGCCTGTGCTGCAGATACAAAACGTCGTCACTTTGACAAGTTCCCAATCACAGGCCATTCCTGTTCAGCTTTCCATGGCAACAGTTGCTAGGCAACAAGCTTCCCCGGCTGTGATGTCACCTGCCAAAGAGAGAAACATTGGTGAAGCCTGCCAAGTCTCACAAACACTGCCGAGTCCTGGTATAACCGAGGTGAGAAGTGGAGCCACAGAAAGCAATGCATGCCTTCCCAATCTGGATGTTGATTCTGATGAATATTTCATTGCTGGTGGCAAGTCCAAGTCAGTCTTTCGGAATGAAAATGGTGAAATATTGAAAGTATTGAGGAGGGAAGATCTGAACCGTCAGCAATCAGAAACAGGTGAGCAGAACACAGCAGCAACTCCAGAATCACAGCAAAGCTCCACATTTCATCCTGTCCTTCCCGAAATGGTCGACAGTCGCGTTATTTCCGACTGTCCCAAGGACGATAGGGGACAATACAGGCCTCTAACAGTAGAAGTCCTGGAGAGAAGCAACACATGCTCCTTGTGTGGAAGCATGTTGAGAAGTCTGCGGTACCTCATCATGCATCTCTTCAAGTTTCACCGACAATACAAGTGCCGCCTGTGTGCTCCGAGAGTTAGCAAGACGTTTGCCTCGGAACAACTGTTGAAGGACCACCTCCTTAACAGGCACTGGCCAGTCCTTGATCTTCCAGACGAGGAGGCCGCAAGAGGGTTACACTACCACTTCAAGAGGTCGTGCCAGGCAGTGGAGGCCGTCCGTGTGATCGGGAACCCTCTGGATGTCACGGAGATCACGGGTTCTGACATCCGGTTCAAGGACGGAAAGACGCTGAAGTACCGCGTGAACTACAACATTCTGACTCCCGGCAGGTACATGAACGACGGAGACATCACCGTGAAGAGGACCAACACCAACGCTCTCAGCATCACCTGTATCTTCTTCCACACCAGCAGTGTTCTGAAAGGAGGGAACGCAAAGAAGGCTTACGTTGCATCGAAAATTGTGACGACCAGTGCAGCAGATGGACCGTCCATGAACTTGATAAAGAGACGGAATGCCCCGCCCAATGTGGCAGTCCTTCCCAAAGGCATGGGTTTCAAAGCCATATCTTCCACTCGTAAGGAGGGCGGACTAGGAACACAAACCTCGAACTTGTCAAAGTCTGATGGAGTGAGTAGTCCATCTCCTAAAACAGCTTCTGCAAGTTTGAGTGCCCCACAATCGACTTTGCCTGCATCATGCACAACCACATCAAAAGATCAGTCTACAACTGAGGGCTCCTCAAGGCCTGCCATTGCAGTCGAGTGTCATGGCTGTGACGTCTGCGGTCAAGTCTTTTCAGAGCTTCAAGAGCTGCAGCAACATATGAATGTTCACATCGAGCTCAAGCCGTTCAAGTGCAACCTCTGTAGCCGTACGTTCCCCCATGGAGCCACTCTCGAGGCCCACGTCAAGGCTCACTACAGGGGTGAGATTGAGGACGAGCCAACAACGATTCCAGCCAATGTGAAAATCAGCTTCTGCACGGAATCGAAGAAAGGAGGAAGTACAAGTGAGAAAAGAAACAGGGACAGCTTAGAGGAGGAAGCAGCAACGGCAGATTCAGAGGACGATCCTAGCAATGACGGTACTTATAATATTTGTAGACTGTGCGGAAAAACGTACTCCAATGGTGCAAGCCTGATCCGTCACCTTAGGACACATCAGGAAGGATTTGAAATGAGCTGTTCCATTTGTGGCAAGGGCTTCAACCTTTCGTACCACCTCAAAGAGCACATGAACGTCCACACCAAGACCAAACCCTACAAGTGCCACATTTGCGGCAAGTCGTTCACCCACTCCGGCACTCTCAGTGCCCACCTAAAAAGTCACAAGAGCAGGGAGGGAATTGTTGCAGAGTACAGTTCCTTTGGCTGTCGATACTGCTCCGTACACTTCACGCACATCAAGAAATACCAGGAACACATGAAAGAGAGGCACGGTGTGTTTGACTTCGACTTTGAGGAAGCCGAGAAAGATATTATCAAGTGTAATGCTTCCAGGGAAGACAACCCAACTCAGTCTTGCCTACAAAGTGAAAACACTGCAGAAGAATCAGAAACTGACAAATCTCAAGATGTTCCTGCCATTAAAACAGCTGTAGAAAACACTGATCCCCTCATAGCAGCTTCTGAAACTCAAGCTAACGCACTATCAGCTTCAGTTGTGGCCCAAGAAGAAGAAGCTTCTTCTAGTGTTAGCACTCCTCCATTGGAACTAAACAAACCATTCAAAGCTTCGCGACACGCTATACAATACCAGACAGGAAAAACCGTTGCTGAGCTTATCGGACTACGCAAGACCAAACCCACAGTAACAGAGACGACGTTCACAAACGTAACACAATCTGCTGGTGAACCGCCGCCACTGGTTATTACGCAGGCCATATCCTTGAGACCGTTTGTTGACAAAATCATTGCTGCATCTGTTCCAGACCCGGTACACGTGGACACACCAAATGTCACGAAGTTCAAGCCTATTTTGCCGAAAGCATACATACAACCATTAACAACTTTTCAAATTTCACCAGGTGCAATGCCAAAAGGCCAAAACTTTTCAAATGAATACAGGTGGAAAATGAAACACTTAGATAAATCGTCAGAAGGCCAAAACTCTTCAAACGAGTTCACATGGAAAATAAAGCACTTCAATGCTGTGCAACCCATAGATGAGACAGAATCTGGTTTTAATCAGCAGAGCCAAATGACGAAGTTCAAGTACGGCGGTGCACAAGAACACCTGGTCGACCCGTATCCGTGGTTCAAATGTCGTAAGTGTGGCGTAGGATACAGTTCCAAGCTGCACCTGAGACACCACATCTGCGGAGCCTGTTCCAAGTACATGATGAAGTGTGAGGACTGCGACTTGACCTTCTTCTCCTTCCGACGACTCGAGAACCACCTGGCCAAGGAGCACCCAGAGGAGTACAATGAAGATTACGAGGAGTCGTCTGGAGAAAGTGAGGAAGAAGGAGATGGTGTTGAAATGGAAGAACAGAGGGAGCAAGAGAGCCAAGAAAGGAGGAGTAGCACGCAAGAGGAAGCCAATAGAGAACGTGGACAGGTAGTTGTGAAGGTCGAACAGATAGATGAGAGTTCTATGGAACCAACCGACCAAAGTGCTGTCATCAAGCAGGAAGAGTTGGAAGGTCAGAAGTGGTGGTTTGAAGGTGATGATGATGACCTTGAAAGAAACAAAATGGCGGACCGTGAAGTCAAGGAAGAAGGAGAGGATGCCAGTTTTGAAAGAGTTAGTATTGATGATTTGGACATGGAAGCATTTGTGCAGTTTAGTGAAAGGAAGGAAAAGAGTATTGAGGGATGCGTAGAGCAACAATTGGATGATTTTAGACCAAAAATGAAAGCAGAAGTTCAAAGTCAGATATCTGACCAATCGGAGACCATAGTACAACACGGAAGCCAATCAGAAAGCAGACAAGCAGTGCCTCCTCATCCCCCTGACCAATTAGAGCACAGCTTTCAGGAAAGAAGACAAATGGACCAATCACATGCCAAGGAAGAGCCACCTTCAGTTCATGAAAGCAAGTTTATTGACCAAACAGACAATGTGGTCTTGGACATACATGTAATTCAAAATAGCCAATCAGAGACAACAGTAGAGCACATGAGCCAACCAGAGTACATAGAACAGAAGAAAGATGTGGAATCATCAGGGAGGAAAAGTCCTCAGGTTCAGTTGTACAGATGCATGTTGTGTGGTTCAAAGGAAGAGAGGCTGTTGCCACCAGCAGATTTAGCACGGCACTTGACAGAGTACCATCATGTGGAAAACCCAGATGTGTTTCTCCAGGGTCCAATGTCCTGTTTCTCCACTGGCAAAAACTAACTTTATCCATCTGATACATGTATTTGGTTTAAATGTTTTTGTATTAAGATGGGGTATTGGTCAAAAGAAAGCTTTAGATTGAGTTGCCAATTGTAGCATGTTGTGGGATCCCAAACAAGAGGAATTGTTAGCGTCTGTGCAGATTTACAAAATGTAGCACTACACTTGACAGAGAATCATCATGTGGAAAACCCAGAGTTTTGTCTACAGGGCCCATTGCCCTGTTTCTCCACCGGCAAAACCTAACTTTATCTTTCTGATACATGTATTTGGTTCATATATTTTTATGTTGAAATGTTTTACACCAAAAAGCAGTTACTCAAGCAACTGGATATGATTTTGGATAATCATATCAAGTTGTTTGAGCAACTGCTTTTTGGTGTGATTCTTATTACCTGGATGTCTAAATTTCATTGACGTTAAAATGTTGAATGTGGAATTTCCTTTATTTATTTATATGGCAATGTGAATATTTCTGAAATGTGATTAATTATGGTAATTAATGATATATATTGTGTAACCATTTACAGATTCATGTTGTGTGGCCCATAAGTAGAGAAATATATCGAAAAAGATGATTTTCTCCAGGGTTCAGTTTCTCTGTTTAACACAAGCTTTATCACTGATTATTTTTGTGTACACTTTGAGTAGCCTGTGTGCCATCCGATAACTACAGGGCCCGATAGTAGTAGTAATACCCGTCACATTTGGCGAAAATTGATTGGATGATGATTCTGCGGCAATAGCCCGAGCCTCGCGTATAATAATAACTTTATTGTACAAGGTACAAAGTATGGCTGATATGTCGGACGGTTTTCAGGTGAAAAATACGCGCAACCCTCTGTCGATCTTGAATATGGCCGATCTTCCATCAATACGCCCAAAGATCATGGATAATGTGACGGGTATAATCACATGGCACCCAGGCTACAATTTTAGGATTGATCCTTCCCAATAGTTGATGCTGCATTATCATAATAGAAAGATAACTAATACAATAAAAATTATTCATACATTGTATTCTAATCACTGTCGGATTCTATTTTTCATACTTGGAAGAGCAAGAAATAGTCACAATAAGAACTTTCAGTGTTGTCAACCGAGAACTTCTTTTCTCTGTAGAAGTCATTTCACTCAGTACACATCTAACACCCAATCTGACTTCCCTCAGAGGGCTTTATTTACCAGACACAGTCCCATTACAATCTGTCTGTTGGTCTAAACTAAATTCATGAAGACACAAGAAAAGGAACGTCACACTAACAGGAGGCATATCAAAACTTTTAATACACCAGGATGAGATTCCCCTTTCCAAGCATTGTGATTTTTTCAGAAACATGATGCATTGTATAAACATTTACGGATGATTCTAGAAGATTTAACGGCATGATTTCTGTATTACCTCACGAGCAGATTACGTGATATGATTGTATTTCTTGTGAGGCAGTCGTTTCCTCTTGCATATCTTGCACCTATTTTTGATTCAATCTAAGTATTACATGAAACCCTCATGTTATAAATCAAGTAGAGCTTTAGGCCATTAGACAAATAATTCAACTTGATACTTCAGAAAATAATAGATAAGCATGATCAAACTAAAATAAGGGAGAGAAGAATGAGGACTAAAATGTTTTTACTTAACACTGATAGAAGAGCAGAGGTATGTGAGTAAAAAAACATCCTATCTACATCTTCAACAAAGAATCCTGTCAATGTAAAATACAAAGTACATATGATTAAATGAATTATTACCGGGTAGTATTATCTATTTTTCTGGCTGTACTTCATGTTAACAATTACCTTCATGTGTCACAGGCTAAATTTGACAGGAATAATATGTAATGAAGTAAAAAGGCCTATTTTCTGCCATAGTGAAAAGAAACTGAGAAGGTCGCTGCCATTTACAAATTCTAAAATACATGAAACGTTACACAGAATGAAGCCAAATTTCTCCAATGACATCCAATTCTTACTGACAACATTCTCTGTGCAAATGTACAGATAAAATCTGTAACTGTTACATTATATACATCTTTTAAATTCATAGCATTTACATTAGCACAACTCATTTTAATGTAGTTCATCATTCCTCTCTTTACTTCTTTTTTACATGTAGAATGTATGTATGTGAAAGTCTTTTAACTAAAGTCTTGCTTTGTCTTTTGTGGACATTTCAGAGCACTGCAAAATGCTTTAATATTGCTGATTCTGTTATTGCAAGCAAACAGTAGAGCATAAATTTAGCAAGACACACTTTTGCAGAGTATTACTGTCTAATTTGAAGCAATATTTGTAACTTGGCTGGCAAAGCCTATGAAAACATATTACAGAGTTTTACCTAATTAGCACTTAACATGCCCTGTAGTTCACAACTATTTACAACATAATTTGGAAATATCTTTCCAGAAGATTTTTTTCAGTGTATAAATTGTTTACAATGTAGGTGTCGAAAGCCCAAGAAATGAAATAAATCAAAGAAGTCCAAATACATGTACCTAAGAATAAGACTATCAATATCAAAGATAGCCAGGGATTATACAATTACTGGTATCATTATACAGTGTTATACTTTTACATGTCTCTTTTTTGCTCTCTACATCAGAACAGTTCATAGTCTGTAAATGAAGTACAGAAAACTCAGAAGATACAAGTCAACCAATAAATTTGCAGGAAAAATTACGCAGATTCTTTCTCATCATGTTCAGTTTCCGTGAGGGTCTCTTGTCCGGTAACGGCTTCTTCTGCATTCACAAATTCAAATTCTTGCGAAATGGACCTTTTGGGTTCTTTTTTACCACCAGTTTCCTTTGCAGCACTGTCATCAGTCCTGTCCTTAAGATCTACAGCCTGTTCCTTGTCTTTAAGGACATTTTCATCAATGTCTTGAGTGTCCTTACACTTAGAAGTTTCCTCAGCATTTGAAGACGCCGTAGAAGATTGTAGGGACACTTCCTTGTTTTCTTTCTCATGATAGTCGAACATTTCTTGAGGCTGAGGCTCGACTTTTTCCACCACAGCAGCGTTGAAGCTTTCGCGACTCTGAGTTTCTGACAAGTTCGTACTGATGCTGTCTTTACTTTCTGTCTGTGATAGGTAATTTGACAGGCTGTCTGTTTCTGACGTGTCAATGTTATCCTCGTCAAGCTTAGTTTCCTCCTGGTCATGTGATGCCTCCTTGGCGAAGTAGTTGTCGTTGATGACGATTTCTTCTGACTCCAGAATGTTGGTGCTGAACTTCAGGGTTCCCTTTAGAATGTCTCTTACCTACATAAAAAAGAAGAATTACATGTACAATGATTAACCTCAGGTTCTACAACATTAACTGCAAATAAAACTAACAAAAACATTTCTTGACACAAAATAAGATTGAATCATAACACTGACTTTAGAAATTTGGAGACATACATGTATTTTGAAACATGGCTGGCCAGGAGTTTTCAATCTTACAAGAGTGAGTCAAAAGGTTGGGAATTGAATCCCAGGACTTTGGTATGATAGTGAAGTATATTGTATACATGGAAGGGGTGAACGACCAAAATAATTTTCAAATTAATTGAACAGGAATAAAGAGTACATGATGAAGTTGACAATAGACTTATATTTGTCCTATATTTTTGTGGGTAGCCTATGTAAGAAGATGCAGAGAGTGGGATTAAAATCCTAACACACCACATAATGAGATACTGACCTGTTTAAGACCTGCTAAAGCCAGGAAGGCCTCATCCTCATGTTTCAGGTTCTCCTGCAGCATGTTGTCCTGTAGATGACCTGAAAAAGAGGAAAATTTGTAATAATCCTTTACCATGAAATGTAGCATCATTTATCTTAACTGTTATTCTACCTTCAAAGGTGTTAGGTACCTACAGGTAGTAATATCTAATATGTATGATGCTACCTGGTGTTAAGGTGTTGTCAACCATGTCAAGTCCAAAAACTATTCATTGTTTACTTTGAAGATACATCTAAAGGTAATTCCAAATTTATTAGATGTTACCTTTTCAAGTTTTCCCATAAATAACAAGAAAACAAACCGTCAAAGGATATTATAAACAACAATGGAGGAAGGAAGAAAAAGTGTAGCATGAGGAACGTAATGTGAGCATCCATCTTGCTGCTCCAGTATTTACACATTAAATATGACATAGTAAATAATTATGAACAAATGACTGAATGAAAGGAGAAAGTAGCAGGAGAAACGTACCAATGTGAGCGTCCATCTTGCTGCTACAGTATTTACACATGGCCTCCATGTCGTGCAGCTTGGACTGCAGGGCTGCCGTTTTCTTCTGCAGCTTATCTGCCTCCTGCAGCAAAACCAACAACGGCATGAACATCTGTGTCAGTGTTTTAGTAAGCATTGTAGACGGCTAATAGATGGTCAAGATACGAAATAACTTGTACATGAAGAAGAAGACATATGACAGACTTCCTTGGGTGTCAAGGGATATAACATTTTTCCATTTTTTTAAAGAAACATGACTCATGAAAGTTAATAAAGAATTTATAATGACAGGAACAAAATAAAGAACTTCGACTACACCACACTTTCCATATACACCATTCCATATCCCTTTCCTGTAGTTCCTACTACTTTACACCATATAATATTGGTAAAAGTCTAACCCTAGTTTTTTGTTCTATTTCTGTCAATCCAACTAACATGGTTACTAGTGCTGCAACTGCTTCCACCAGCCACCTACAATCTGTCGACAAAAACTCACAGGTTTTAACCACTGGTAGTGCACTGTTCCCTGGAGGTCACCTTGAATCCCTTTATTGCTATAGTTACATTGTATGTATCTGTATGAAAGTTTGTAAACTCAATTATGAATATATTCGAGATCGAAATATAAAATTGAGTATTAATCTTAAACTATGTTTATTTTGAAATTTTATCAACAACCAAATAACATGCCGCAACATAAATATTGAAAAGCAATTTAAAAATGGAAAAAGCTCTATCATTTCGACATGCTTTACTCAACTGAGTTTATATCTTTTTCTTGGACATATCATATGGTAATTGATATGCAGCAAGCATAAACGAGTATCCTGAGAATAGCTCAACTATATAGAATTATATAGAATTATACTATAATTCTATATATTGATTTTATCATTAAATGTCTAGCTAAGTTTGTTATTATTTTGTAAGTTAAGCTGAATTCAACCATCATTTGTATTAATTTAAAACCTGACAATTTACTGCGACTGGGACTCTTACCTCTTTCAACGATGCCTTGACCTTTGACCTTCCATGTGGTCGAGAAGAGGTCGCGCCCCCTTGCAGGGGGTCCTTGGAAGCCTGGGGGGACTTCACCATGTCATGTAGAGGCTCCATCTTGGTAGGTGCTCGGGACGAAGAACTGGAAGATGCTTTCAAATCTTCCAGTTCATCTTCCAACGGATGAGAAAAACCTAAGAAAACAGAGGCGTTGAACAGTATTGATGAATATAGTGTGTAAAAAGTTGAAAGAGAAAGATTTTTTGATGAGAAGTTTGCTAATTGTAGCCAGTTATCGCTGACATAGTTTGTGCGGAGAGGGACAGAAGCAAGATGCACAAAGAAATAAAAATGTGGCAGGCAAGATGTCAAGATTTAAGCCAGCGTCACTCTGCAGGAAAATGCATGACAGATCGGGCAGCAAGAACTTATTATATATAATAAGGATATTTCCAGCAGCAGTGTTCTCTAAATGAGAGATTTGAAGTGACCAATGTTTTCAGGTCACGGAGCGACATCAAATGTCAAGTAGATGTCCAGGATTAAAATACTCTCTGTGGCAATTGCGAAATCTGGCAAATGAAACCAAAGGCCAATAGTGTGACGCTGGCTTATGTGATAAGCCATGCAGAAAACATGTTCAATCCATACTAACTGAAATTTCACACCGGTTTAAGAGAAATGTTTTGTTTCCTTAGAATCATGAAAATAGCAACTAAATTTTTCACAAAACGTACATCTGTTCAATGATCTTTTATCCTATTTTTTAAGACCCTCAAAGCTTTTTTGTTGTCTGTAAATGTTTTTTTTGGGGGGGGGGGAGGAAGATCATGCATAATGAGGGCAGTTACGGCACCTGGGTGACGGGCGGGTGATTCACCCTTAACCCTTGACCTGTCAGGGTCAGAGGTCACGTGTTGTGGCGATCGGAAAAGCTCAGAGTCCTCAGAGCTGGAACTGAACCAATCGGCTGCGACAACGGCTACGGGCGGGCAGACACGAGTACAACAGACAGAGGGTGAAAATGGACATGGAAGTGTTCAGATCGAGGGCAAAAGGCATAGTCTGAGATGAAGCATAGAATCATGCGTGTGGAAAAACAAAAGGAGCTACAACATAAAATCATAATTCTTCAGGTACAAATATTAAACTTTCTGATCTTCATGCTTACAAAATCAACAACTACGCCACACCAATATCATTTCTTAGTTCTCTGACTTTTTCAGGAGGTGCAAATAGAAATAGAAGAGGACTGACAGACCCATATATATATATATATATATGATACCACACAAGCACAATGAATTGTTACTGTACTGTTTTGATGCAGTATATTGTAAATGGAAAAACTGTGATTTTTGTCAGTAAATGAGAACTTTCTTCTTGGGGTTAATTCATAACCTGAATGATACATGTGATTTTTTTTGCCTGAATCAGAAAAAAAAACGTAGCAGATCCAAGAAGATTCAGCACAAGCTACATGTAATTTGGTGTGGTCTAAAAATGTCTTTCATGATAGGTCAAGCTTTATTGACATGCACGCAATATTGAAAAAATCAAAGGCGATTTTGGTTTGAAGTAATTTACAGTTCCAAGAACTTATATCAACATTATCTTCATGCATTTTCTTCTGTCCTTCCTTACCAGTTTCTGGTTCGCTGTCCGCTTTTTTCTTCCGCACTTCTCCTCCCTTTGGCTTCTGCATTTTCCGTGTCAAGGTCGACCAACCGGCTGTAACCTTGCTCCCAACATTCTGCACCGACTTTGCCCTTTGACCCCTCTGTTGCTGGGCGTGACTTCCATTGGAGGGGTCAGAGGTCATTTTCATCTGGTGTCCATAGTGGTACTCATAGTTGACAGGTCGGGGGAAGTTCTGAGTGCAGATTAAGACCAATGTAATAGAGCAATCAGTTAAAATGATAGAAACAGGAAAATATGCCAAAATACAGACAAAAACAGCAAGAAAAATAGATTTTTGTCCAGTTCCTACATACCTTTGGGTCTCTGAGGTACAGGGCCTTGTTGACGAGGAAATGCACGTCTCCCATTGGTGGATATCTCATGAGTGTCGTCATACAGGTCTGGTAGTCACTGGACACAACTGGAACAAATGTGGTAAGTTTGCTTTGCTGTCAACGCAAGGAAAGCAGTGGGCTATTATCCCCGTTGTGGGGCCGGGTAGCACAGTGGTAGTGTATTCGGCCCGTGACCGAGAGGTCGCCGGTTCGAATCCGCCTGCCGTGTTGCCGGTCTTGTGCCCTTGGGAAAGGCACTTTACACGACTTTCCTCACTTTACTCAAGTGAAAAATGAGTTGTCCCTCGGATAGGACGTTAAATGGAGGTCCCGTGTATGGGGAGAGCTATACCCCATGCACGTTAAAGAACCCCCACACGTGCGATGGTGCGGTGTGCGTTGGTGCAAATCCTTCTGTCGGAAGTTGGTGATTCACCTCAAATCACCCGGATGGAGGCCTGGCGACCCCTGTCTTGTATCAGCCACATGGTGATCTACATCATTCACCCGGACGGGTGTGTCACCCCGTAAGGGGCGGTATAACCCGTCGTTGTGCGAACATGTGCGAACATGTATATAGGGCTCCCTTGGAAATCAGTTACTTCGTTAACTGAAGGGACTACCCTAAAGATCAATAAATAAATAAAAAAGTACCTGGGGCATGATATTGGGATACAACAACAAATAACCCCTTAAATCTTTGTCAAGCCAAGACTTCAACTCTCAGATCACTGGCATTTAAAAAAAAATCTAAGTTACGTACAAGACATTCCAAAGACTTGTTTAATGATACGCTGGAACTACAACTGAGCAGCAGAGGGGGAAGAAAATGAAATAGACATACTGTACCATTGACGTAACATATTCATTGTTTAACATGTGCACACAATGAAAACAGTTGCACAACTTACGCAAGTTCTTGATGTAAAGTAACATAGCCACGAAGACGTAGTCCACCAGGCCAAAACTGATGCCGTCGCTGAAAATGGCGTCCCACAGGAAGAGCAGGTCTTGCAGAGGGAACTCACGACCAAACAGGAGCCGGATCCAACGTCTGGAGGGGAAAAGATGTTTAAGCTTTGACTTCTTCTTTCCTTCTGTTACTCGACATGAACATTAGGAACAATAAATGCAAACAGTTTCAGACACACAGGTGAACTAAAAACTGACAAGTTGAACAATTCTCTGAGGATGTAGTGCTCTTTGCAAATGATGTTTTCATGCAAGAATAAATATTTTTAAGCAGTGAGAGAATATCTTTCTACAAAGTTTTCTCCAAAATATTACAAATTAACACACAGTGCTTATTGAATACTTTTCTTATTGTTTTTCTTGACCAGTGCAAATACATGCATATTACATTTGGTACAGAAAAATTGCATTCTCCAGATGTGTACAAACACCTTATCATTTTTTCTAGATATTCAAACGTTAATATCAAGTTTAACACTTTGTGCTGTAATTCAATGACTTGTTATGTTAACAGCTCTTTCCACTGTAAAAACCTTGGACTAGTTATTATTGGTACCTAGCATTGTCTTTACTTTATGTTATGCTGCAACAGTCATTGGACTAATGGACTGAAAGGCAGAAATTAAGAAGTTATGAAGAAGTGTTACTTACATGCCGTAGACCTGAGGTGGGATCTGTAGACTCCGCAGGTGTGCGTGTAAAGTGTGGTCATGTTTCTTCAGGATACTAACTACTACTACTTACATGCCATAGACCTGAGGAGGGATCTGTAGTCTCCGGAGGTGTGCGTGTAAGGTGTGGTCGTGTTTCTTCAGGATACTAACTACCACTACTTACATGCCATAGACCTGAGGAGGGATCTGTAGTCTCCGGAGGTGTGCGTGTAAGGTGTGGTCATGTTTCTTCAGGATCTGGTCCTGAACACGGGTCAGCTTCGTCACGATGGCGGGGGAGGGCGCCGAGTCTTCAGGATTGGAGAAGGGAACTTGCATGGCGATGTCATGGTTCTGTAAATGATTGAATAGTAATCTATATTATACATAAAAATTCTTTATCTTTGCAAACTAGTCCACTGCACCATAACACAGAACATACTCTAGGTTTATACTTAAACTTAAAGGGGCACACAAGTATTATTTTTATGAATACAAAATCTACAAAACTTTGTGAAATTACATCACAGATTAACAAAGAACTTGACCATTTATAATCCAATAAGTCACGGAATACTGCCCCTCCCCCATGCAGAATTTAACATACAGCTGAAACAAAGCTACAGTACTGCTAAAGTAACTGAAACAACAAAAAGGCAGACATGACCAATGATACTTTCTTATCAAATTATGAAGTATAAAAAAATATCTATGGACTGATCTACCTACCTGAGAAGCTGGGGGTGTTTCCACACAAAGATGAGAGTACCAGGGTTCTACTGTCTCCATTATCTGACAGAACATGGCACTGAAAGGAACAACCATGGAATGTTTTATATCATGAATATTTATTTGCATTGGTATCATGGTATCAGGGCTGTCTCCAGCTTAAAACATTTTCCCGTCCCACTCATTGTTTGGGAGCCCATGTTGTTGATTTTCCTGGTTGAATACATCATTTTAAGCCTATGAAAGTACATTTTCAACAGTTCCATGTCATTTTTGGGACGGATGGGGTAAGATTATTTTCTGTCCCAACAAGCAAATTTCCATCCCGGAACGGAAGGATGGGTCCTGCAAACAGCCCTGGTTAGCATAGCATACATCATAGAAAAGATAAAACTACTTTTTTTAAATCTTTGTATTTGTTTTGACTTCGTGGCTACTTAGTGTTACCTAGAAATATGGGCTGATACTAAACTTAGAGTTATCTCAAATACCTGACAGATTGGACGTTGCTTCTAAATTATTTACAATCTTTGGAAAAAATGTTGACTTACTATGCATCATTCTCCAGGTAGGCTGGGTCCAGGACAAGTCTAGCTATATCCCTGCAAGAAGAAATAAGCAAAGGCTTTAAGTACAGTCATTACCATGCATGTTCTCTGAAGAATCACAGACTTCATTCCCTTGCACAAAATGCTTAGTGACTTTCCCAAACCCACAGACAAAAACAGCAACACTGATCAAGACGTATGATGGTGACACTGCATTCTTTGTAGTCTTTTATTAGACACACGCAGATACACAGATGGACAGACAAACCAAAAATAATGTTTCACTCTAATATTATTATCTAACAGGTGAATGGAATTGTTTTTTTATAAACCTGTTACATAAATGATAACTTACGGTGTAGTAGAAATTTCTGAAGCGTGCAGGAAGGCCTGGTGGTCACAATGCAGCACAAAGATGACAGGAGCCAGCAGTTCATGCATGCCCTGGGGAATAAAATAAAAGATAAAAGAGTTAAAACAAGCAAGCCATCTTCGCCCCCATCTACAGTAAGATTGTGCCACATGACCATACAACCAGATTTGACAAAGAATGGCGGATACCACTCAAAAGCTTCTCAAGCTTACGTTTTTAGTCGGAGTAACGTTACCAGTCTGATTTCCTTACTTTACACAAAATCTTATTGAAAAGTTAATGTACCCTGATTTAGTACTAATCACATATGAGCAGGTTTAGGTGTTAAGGTTTTAAGTTCCAACTGTAATACATTGAATTTAGAAAGAGAAAAGTAATCAGAGATGAACATGATAATAAGTGACCCCTGACCTGTCTGTACCCCAGTCTGGTGTTCTCTCTGGCATAGCAGAACAGGATGTTGATCATCATCTCCCTGGGAACAAGAACAGGACATTGAGCATTACAACCATGGGAACAAGAGCAAAATACTGACCAGCACTCTCCACTCTCTTCTCCAGCAAAAAGAGAGTTTTATCCTTTCCCTTGAAACAAAAAAAAAAATACACAGTAAAAAAAAGTATGTTGTGGCTCAAAATATGGAACATAAAGTAGTCACAAGCACCTTACCATATCGGTTTTTGACAGTTCAACTGCATATTGTCTACTCACCTTAGATCTTTTTTCTGGAAAAACTCTATTTCTGGGAAGCTGGAAAGAAATACAAGAAATCGCAATCAAATTATTAGTGTGTATAACAATGTTTCAGTTACTATAGTGAAAATGGATAACCACAAAATCGTCATTCAATTTGATCAATGACTTACGTTCTGCGGACATCTTGACTTATCATATCTCGCAGCTCCTCATCCTTAAAGAACTGGTTCCAAGGACTCTGTAAAGTCAAAGAAGAAGAAGAAATATAAGCTTTTAAAAGAAAATACTAACAGCATGTGAAACCATATATTTCCTGTAACACAGTTGACTTAATGACAATAACTGTTGGGTTGGAAAAACTTTACGATTCCTACCGGCGTTCCTTACACTTGCTCCAGGGGCAGATGGTACACAGGCCCAGAAAAACCAACCAATTTAAACCAATAACAACAGTAGACATCTTGTATAATCTCATAATACAACCTGACTACATATAATGTGTGCAGCACTTGTCCCCACCTCCTCCTCCTGTGACAGAGGGTTGCTGATGGCCAGGTCCAGTTCCTTAGCTTTCTGTCTGGGGTTCACGATGTGCTGTAGGGAAATTGAAGTATTATATCTCTAGGGTAAGTCATGTGTTAATCATTTTGTACAAGAATGTTCCCAATGTGCTGGAGAAAAAGCGAAGCAACATACACTGTTGTGTAAGTCTGTTTCACAATTAAGTTTACCCCGCCTGCTTGGGTAACCTAATTTAGTTTGAGGCGTAACAGTTGTCTTGTGAGGAATCAAAATTTGCACCCCCAAAAAATCAGTGTCTGGTATACTCCTTTTCTGTTCATAAAAACTATATATTATGTGCTTAGGTACCTTGTTACAACTAGCCAAAAAGCTTCATGTTATCTAAAATTGGATTAAAAGACTTAAAGTGTTTTCCTTTTCTTTTTTCCATGTGTATCAGTTCATAAAACACAGACAGAAAATGTACAACTCACCATGTCTCTGATGTCGTTGTACATTGACCTCCACTGTTTGACCTTGTAAGTCCAGTCTGACTGAGACTCTGGAATCACCTCAAGGAACAGCTGAAGAAGCAGAAAAGCAATCCTTACTTTAAAGGCAAACACCTTTATTCAAAGACAAAGAATGGCCAAGGGCCTGAAACTTTGACCACTCTGACCTTGACTTTGCATCAAAACTGTAAATGCTCTCTTTAAACTCTGATCTAGCTTAAGTTATAAATATACTCTGGAAACTTGGCAGGCAACTCTTTTCCTGCATGACAACCTCCCTGGAGTGAATATCTAAGGTCCTCAGGAGAACTACAGATTTCTGCCGGCTCCAACTATAGCTTATAAAAGTCATAGTATGAGAAACTCAGAACTTAGAAGCTTACCATTCTTGCCAGAGGTAGTTGTGTTATTGCTTGATCTATTGATCATTGATTGATTGATTATTGATGAGGAGCAGTCCCTACCCTCCAACAGACGCTCCTGAAGCGACAGCTGCGCAGCTCGCCCCTCAGGGCCGCCTGTCGGACAGTCCGGATGTAGTCAGGTGATGTGAACAGTCTCTTCCACTCATCACTGAAGCAAAATATCAATCAACAGTTTATTTCAATATTTTAACCAAGGCTAAGGCCATAGAAAACATTAAAAAAGACCAGCCTGCAATGGTTTTGATGACGGCAACTTTAGTTATAAAGATATGAATAGATATGAAAATTGTGCATTAAAAAGTTAAGACTGAGTTAAACTTTTGTTTCTTTTGGACATCTTTCTACTCCATAAGTTTCTATTTCAAATGTAAAAAAATGGAAAAACTGACAAAATGGAAAGGCTAACAGAAATGTATGTAAAAGCCAGAGCCTAACTATCCATTGGAGAGAATAGTTAGCCTGGATGCCATTCAATAACTACAGGTGCAGTAGTAATCAAATGGCACCTAGGCTAGAATAAAGTGACCTAAACTTTCAAGTCTTTAAAAACATTTCGCCCTGAGTGTACCTGTACCTGTAAGAGTGAGTAACAGGAGCAGGGGGTTCAGAGTTGTCCTCTGCAAACAGGTTATCCTCTATGGAGTCCTCCCGTTCCTGGTACACTGGGTTACTGATCATCAGCCGATCATCCATGGCCTCAGGTTTACCTACACATGAGATAAACATCAACAATAAAAAACTATGTGTTAGGAAACATTGGACATATACATGTATCAGGATTAGGCCTAGACATGCCATGGAAATGTATTGTAGATTTAGGCTCATGATGATGAAACTAATGATGACATGCAATAATGGATACATGAAGAAATTGCTTTCTGTGTGTTAACTGTTTTTATGTTTGTGCCATGCATGTGCTTTAGATGTCCTTTTCTTCGAAAAAAGGAATGAAAAAATCTGACAATGAAAAGAAGAAATTGTTTTTTAATGTATGATGTGTCAGACACATTTAGTGATTGACAAGGCGTCCGTAGGAGGCGTAGCCCTAGCTGGCACCTGAAGTCAGACAACACCAGCTTTCATAGATATGCTATCATGACATTTCCAATCATCTACACTCAGACGAATTTGGTGACTCAAAAAAGCATGCTGGTAGAGATACATGTAATTTATAATATCCAGACAATATCTACACAGACACAGACAATCACCATATCACCTTACACCCACAAAGGAGAATCTTGAACATTCCGGATACTGAATATTCTCACATATCATGCACAGTTCTACAAACTAAGGATGGGGGGGTGGGGGGTTGCTTGACAAAATTTAAAAATCTACCTTCAAACATTTTATACAATGTTTTAATGTGTCAAGTCTTGAAATGATTAATACAGGACTGATATTTTTTAGATTACTAGTACAATGAAGGAGGTTTTATAAAAGGAAAACATTAAAAAACATAACAGAGTCTAAACCCAAAAATCTAGTTTTTGATTTACTTTTTTAAACCTTGGTTCAAATTTAATATACTGACCGAGTTACTTTGCCAAAATCCTTTTTTTGTTGCATTAGAATATTAATAACTATGCTGAAATTCAAATAATTTAAAATTTTGCTTTCCCATCTTTTCCTATATCCCACGAAATGATATAAAAAAGCTACATTGAGTGAATTATTATCTTGCCAGAGCAAGTAAAAACAAAATTGTAATCTTTATAAATCTACTAAATTTTCCTGTTCAATATCTTTCAATATCTTTCATTTCAAAGATGGCATTTCGGTTAATACTAATAGAGCATCTACACTGCAGGGGTTGTACTCTACGTCATGCAGGAATTTGAATAATTTGATGAATTGTCCTGACTCAAGATCCTTCAAAGAAGGTTAGTAATGGCAATACTATGCATTACTAATAGTATCTACAGTACAAGGGTCCTACTTGTAGTGCTACAGTACATCATGCAGGGGTCTAGTTGCAGGTGATTTTATCACTCACCGACTTACTGACACACAGATACAACTTCTGGACTTTAATACCTTCTGCACACTGTTAGTCTGTAAAATAACATTTACATTCAATCTATGCTACAGCAATATCTTTCATCAGTCTCTCCAGTCTCAAGTATTGAAGTACAACTTACTATAAAGAAATTTAATGTAAAGAGTTCCTTATATAAGGCAGACTGAAAGATCTCTGAGACACATGCACACTTTAAAACAAGACACCACACAAATACAACATTAGATATTCCACACTTGACAAAAAGTCCTGAATAAAACTTAACAATTACAACTTGTAACATCTAAATTCCGTAGGTACACAAATAATAAATAAGGTAATTGATCAACATTTAATTTTAGATTAGCGGTACAGTAACAGGAAAAGCTATGTCATACTAGTCATAGTCATACCCTGACAAAAATGAAATATTGCAGAATGTCACAAAAACCTTCCTGTAATTATGTAAAAGAATGCAGGTTGTCTAAAGATTTATATTAATACATTTTAATTCTAGAAACTCGAATAAAACTTGTGAAAACACTTACCAGACAACGGATGTCCCCCATTTCCAAACATATCCAGTGTACTGTGGATGTCATCACTCAAACGCTGGGTCTTGGACTCTGCCATGTTCTTACAATTAATTGCAACAAGAAACAGAAATCTTTACATAGCAGCAGCAGCCGTCTTTCTTAGTTTACGTGACGTTGCCAGTTTCTGTTCTGTTATAGAACCATCCTGGTTGTTGTAGGCCTGGGTGTTGGGGATAGGCCTGGGTGTTGGGGATAGGCCTGGGTGTTGGGGATTCCAGTGCAGAAGTTCTCTTCACAAACTGTGAAAATGAAGGTAAAAGAATGAATATTTTCTGTATCTGTCTTTCTATATCCTGACTCCCGGGCCACCAGATCACAAACCCAACAGATGACACCAAAAGGCTCAAAGGCGTTTGGCATGGTTGGTTGGTGGTGCTTGAACCCCACTTTTACACCAGTATAACCACCCTTCCCCACAACACACCAGCTTTGCAGGCACAGAGGCTTCACAGTACTGTATGAAGCAGCTGGTTATATCACACTGAATGACCTGACACGCCTAATTTTGAGCATCGGTGTTCTTTCAATTAAGAACAAGGTACTAGTAATTAGAAATGGCAGACTTCACCCCATTAGTACCCATATGGCATATGCTAGTTTGTTGTCTTTCCAGCTAGTGCCACAGACAACAAAACCAGCATTGAAGAAATGTGGTAATGCTGCATTTTTCGAGTGGAGTTGGTCCTGTTTGATTCACACTAATGACATCAAATGCAAATCAACATTGATTGTAATTTGTTGCAGAATGCATAACAACAAGGGTGTGAGATACATGTGCTATCTAGGTATGCCCGTGGGTATTTCAACATGTGTGTGTCTGTGTATCATATTTGGATGCTTGTGTCTGTGCGTATCATACGTGCATATGTCTGTATGTGCGTCTGTGTGCGTGTGCATGTCTGTGTGCGTGTGTATCTGTGCATTAGTGTGTGTGTGTGTGTGTGTATGTGTGTGTGTGTGTGTGTGTGTGTGTGTGTATGTATGTGTATGTGTGTGTCAGTGTATGTATGTGTGTGTGTATAGTGTGTCTGTGTACTTTTACATATTCCCAATGTGCACACAGATGAATATGTCTTCACCATTACTTTTTTTGTCTGTGCATGACTCATGAGTGCCTGCCTGGAATCCAAGGGTTGCACAGCAGCAGTGATCTAGGGGTGAATTGCTGTACAAACTACAATGTAGTCTATCAAAGCAAATTATGTAGGTTGCTTTGCGTTTTAGTAACTGACGTAACATCATGTAAAACTTTAACAGCCTAGAGTCAAAGTTAACTAGGTCAGTCAGCTGGTTTAAATGGCCAAGTAAACTTGATGAAGCATAACTTACATACAGCAATGTTACATATTTCAGTCTATTACCTAACGCAGTCTACTGAGGACGTAATCAATTTGACCGTTTCTTTGTAATCTACTGATCTTTAGCGTTCACAATTTGCTAAAGAGCAAAAGATCATGTGATGTTATGATATGTGCCCCCCTCCCCCATCTTTACTGATGGACCGGCGATTGCATTATGAACGTTCCTACGAATCTACATCAAATCTGGAACATATATATTCTACATCAAAAAAGAAACAGAGAAATCTTAGCCGAATGCATATTAAACGCACGGATCGTAGGGAAAACCTTACAGTGCAAGCGGAAGAAGTTTTTACTTACATCCACCTGATTCCGGCAAGATGGCGGCTAGGTCACGTGATGAGGTGTGTCATGTGGAGGGATAAACCATTTCTGTCAGGGACAAATCGTTGTTTTCGGTGTGAGGATGTTTAATTAACGTGTGATTATATGAAAATTTATTAGGCTCACATTGACATCTATGTTCAAGAATTGGCAATTTGATTGATTGAGTGAGTGAGTGAGTGAATGAGCGTGTCTGTGAGTGAGCGTGTCTGTGAGTGAGTGAGTGAGTGAGTGAGTGAGCGTGTGTGTCTGTGATTGAGTGAGTGAGAGTGTGTGTGTGTGTGTGTGTGTGTGTGTGTGAGTGAGTCTGTGATTGAGTGTGTGTGTGTGTGTTTGAGTGAGTGAGTGAGTGAGTGATCGAACTGCAAGTTATTTCTACATAACGTTGCATGTCACGTTACTTGGGTATCGAGCTGAAAAGACGTAAACAAGCCGAAATCTCAAGCCAGATTCACAGCGTTTACTTCAGAGTTGTTTCTAAACGCCAGCATATAGCAGTAACATCAATACTGAAAACTGACAAAAGAAATCTATGGACATCAAACCTCGGACATCAAAGTTCACGTCGACCGGCGACTGAACGTGGAATTCCATCAGATACTTCCGAACGTTTGCGTTACGTGCCTTAAAAGGTTCCAACACAATCACTAAATCGGGTTTTTAAGGCTAATAACCCTTAAAATACTGAATATCGACAGATAATCGATTACTTTGTGATTCCCAAAGTATGTTTTGCCTGTTTTTGCTAAAAATTGATATTTGATGTTTTGTCCTAGTCCCGAAAATCGATATTCATTCGAATGGCGTCATTTGGTCACTAAAGCTGGTCATGAAAGCTGCTAACACAGACTTGCTATCATACATCAAAACAAACTTTGGTTATTGCAGATTTTTTTTTTTTTAAATCCATGGTTGTCCGTTTCGGTGGTAAGAAAAACGGTCCTGGCCCGTGGACTAAAATATATCAAGGAAAACTGCGAAATTGTCCACAGCATCCGACACGGTTCCAGTAAGCTCGGCCCCGTGAGTAGGCATGGACATACTTCACACACAACCGCCCTTTTCTGTGGGATGACTCATCAGCATACTGCTTGCTGAAGGAACAAGGGAACAGAAGATTAGTGACGGTAATAGATGTAACGTTCGTTCACCTTTGTCCGTAGGGTAACCTATATCTGTTGTATATAAAAACCGGGTATTTGGGGATCGTTTAGTCGATGGAAGGAAGTTTCACATTGCAATATTTTGAAAATGTTGACATTTGAAACTCATGCACAACCCAATCTCTAAATACCCATTTTAATCGACGAATCTAGGCTACCCCACTGATCAAGGTAAACTGGCGTTAAGCGTTACTAATAGTGGACGGGTTTTTCCTATCCTGGCATTAGTACATGTATTGTTGTTAATTAATTGTTTTTCAGCCCATCATTCTTCATTGAACGGGATCCGATACCGACTTCCGATCACCTTTAACCCCGGTTAAGCAAAAACGGGTAGACCTGAAGACCAGAATACTGTTAATAGTTGACAATAATTTTATTTTTCCATAGCAAGTGAGTGAGAGATTGGAAATACACCATCACAGAGCGACTCAAACCATCGATGTTTGGGTTAGAATTCACGTGTTCCGTTTTGAATTTCTTAATCAAACCCTACTTACCGACATTTAGAGTACCGTTCTTCGTCGTATACGTAAGAAACTTCCCGCCACTCATCACAACTGTTGGACGATCCCTGGCTGCATTTCTGATTGGACAATGTCAATGGGTTATCGTGAACGCGGGCATCTCTGTTGTCATCTGCAGAAGGGTGGAAGCACAGACAGGTCATACGCCGTGCTTATGGAAAACTTGACATTGTTCATGTAGTTTTCGGGCCCTTTGAAATTTCAAAATGTGGATTTTGTAGTTTCTAAAAGCAGGATATAAGTAAATTGTGAAATTCTCATCATTTACCACTATAGTTCTGATGTACTAATATTAGTAATAAGGTACAATGTAGTTTTCTCATCAACTATTTCTAAAATAAATGGTTGTCTGAAGTCGTTTCTATTCTTCCTAGCTACCATTCATAATAATAATATTTACGTACATTGTACAACAGCTGTGGATTATACTTTTTTTTTATGATTCAGGCATAGGTCTTTCTTTGCACCATTTATACTGGCCTACATTGGTGTTACCTATGTTTTTGCATTGTATTTAAACTTGCAAATAGACATTCCATCCTATATACATTAAATCAAAGATCCTACATCATACCAGTACTGCTTTGTTCGCGTGTAGGGGATGTCAGAGGTTTGCCTGGAATTGTTGTCACGGAGGCTGGATCGGACCAGACAAGCCGGTCAGTTTTTGTCGTTTCTTCATCCCTGGAACCGTTAGGTTTACCTGGAACTGTTGTCTTGGAGGCTGGATCAGACCCGACAAGGTCAACCTTTGTCGTTTCTTCATCCCTCGGGTGCGTGGATTTCACGTAGGAGTACCAGAGAGAGGTCAGTCTACGAGCGGATGTTGAAGGAATGACGTCGTTTGGCGTAAATGACGCCGTGAACGCTAACGTTGGCGCGTTTGTAGCTTCGTCTTCGACGCCGGTGGCGGTGGTCGAACTTGCCCCCATCCCGAGGAAATGTACCACTGTTGGAATCGTCACCAGAAGTATGCCAACACATATAGCCACTGCGAGACCTGTAGTAATGGTCCACCGACGTTGAAGGAAACATCTAGAGAAGTTTGCCTTCCCCTTGTTTCTGGAGACTGAAAGGAGTGCAAGTCGCCATGAAATCATATACTTACAGGGCAAAAGATGTGTTCCAAATACTGCAAATGCCAATTCGCGGTGGTTTGATGTTCGCGGTTTTTGCGTTGGCCGCTTCGCCACGAACTTAAGACCACCGCGAACATTTTTCCATGGCAGTAAGAGACTACAGTGCATGGTGATACCGCGAAATTAAATCCCCGCGAACTTAAATACATTTACAGTACATATCTCAGTGCTTTTTCTTCAACAAGAGATTCTCTACAATTGTTGGAAAATGTATGTACAAAATGTTAATCTCTCACCACCAAGTATTCATATTTGCCATTGCTTCAACACAGACACAGCTTTGATGTTGCCGCATGATTAGAAATTATTGCTTTCGAAAATGTTTATCAATTTTATACCATACATCTTGGTAAAGTGAAATGCACAAAATTAGCAACCTCTTATCATACCTTTAGAAGGGGCAGCTTGTGTTTCGCGAGGCCTAGAAGTTGAGTACATGGGGTTGGCCCGAAGACTGGCCGAGATAGCTTCAGCGCTGGGCATGGGCAGTGCAGAGAAACGTGCTCGGTCGGCAGGGGTGCTTGAGGGGTCTTCTTCGACGGCAATTGCAAGCTGCTTCGGTGACGTCATCTCAGATTCATCTGACGTGGCGTCATGTGAAGTGGATGACGTAGAGGCTATCCCTAAGTTACCATGGAAACGGGTGGCTGTATTTGTGCGGAGGCGCGAATGCCGAGTATGACTGCCAAGAATGGTATCTGGTGAGACATCTGATGTCGATACTTTATCTTCTTGCCTGTTTGCTTGTTCAAACTCCACTTGTTTGCAGATGTTACTCTCGTCTAAGCAGAAGCGAACGTTTTGCCTCTTCTTGCTTTGCTTAGCGCCAGGCCGCAAAATGCCAGGTCTGGAATCCGTATTCTGAAAGAAGTCAGGTGGCTTTGTTTTATCGCTAATGCCTGAGCCAGTTGAGGCAAAGTCTGGTGCGGTTATGCCGTTTTCTGGGCTAGAGAATTCGTGTCTTTTCGAAAAGCTGTCTTTTTTCAGACTGAAAACGTCTCGCTGGTAAATATCCTCAGTATTATTCTCATCAGTGGCCCCTAACTTTTCAAAATTTGTTCTGAAGGCTGCCAGTGAGGTTCCTGATGTTGTATCATCATCGTTTTCGCTCGAGGAGCAAAGTTTTGAGATGTCCTCTTCCGGGCATGAGCGCGGGTGCCATATCTCTTTCTCATCCCCTCGCTTGCGCCCCGAGCTGACGGGACATTGCGGTATGTTCTGGTCGGACATCACCGCGGCGCATCTATTGCTGGCTGGCGAAAATCGTGGTGTGACTGCATCATGATCTTCCTGGTGTTTGGCAACGTGAGCCTCTTCTGACGGAGTCTGTTTGATCGGCGGACGATGGACCTCGACCTCTACTTCTGAACCACCACGAGAATAGCTATAACCACTGCGGCTTGGCTGCGTGTTCTTAGAGACAGCCATGGGGTTTAAGACATTTGATGGCGTGTTCTCGTGCCTGTTGGTATCAGTGGTCACAGCCTTCGGATTCAGGTAGGCTACGGCATAGTACTCGACCATAGCATCTGGTCTTTGAACTTGGACTTGGATGTCCGTTGCGTTTTGGGCATTCGTTGCGTGTGTTTCATCAAATAGTTTGGGAAAGTCTTGCCCATGAGGAACGGACAAAAACTGCACGGTCGGTTCTGAAGCGCCATCCGGTAGTTGGTAGGAATGGCCGTTCTCGATATGGTCTACCACGACTCGTGACCACTTCGACCTTTTTCGGGACGTTCCGAAGGAGAGTCGTGGGATTCTCGAAGTCATTCTTTGCTGTGTTTCAATAAAAATGAGAAAAAGGCCTAAGAGCGAGATACCAATTGTTGTGCTGCTTCAATGGAAGTCTCAGTTGCAATATCATAGATATGATATTGTCTTTTTTATAGTTAGCCTTAATTATAATAATCTATCGTTCACAAATTTGCTCCGTCATTTACTTTACCGATCAACTGTTGACATTTCTCTATTCTCTATTGGTACTATTTTCAATTTATCTTATGCTTTGTATTTAGATTAGTACTAGTAGTTTAGTTAAGTGGAAGAGGGCTCAGCGGTACAAGCCATGCAGACTTCTCTCCTCCTACGGCACTTTTATTTACTTTTGTATTCTTTCTGTTATTCTTTTGTTATGTGCAAAATAAACAAACAAACAATAATCCGCATACTATTTCGTAGCAGCTTATAGGGCCTTCACACTGAAATCGAATCAGCAGGAATCAAGCAGAACCAGCCGGAATGAAGTATTTGCAAAATTCGTGCCACATTCGGTGCCATTCCGAGTGGGTATTCCAAATGGGCCTTAAATCCTCTTCACACGAGAAGGAATGAGCCAGAATGCCGTCAGAATGAAAATGCCTTTCTATTCCTGTGAATTCGTAGTGTATTCTAGACATTGTCACTGCATTCGAGATATTCTTTTGGCCGCATTCTGGCAGGATTCGAGATGACTTGCCGTTTCAGTTCTCCATCGAATGAGATAAGAATGTTTCGAATAATGTTGGAATGCCGCAGAATGCGGTCAGACTGCAGTTAGAATAGTTAGAATACACTTAGAATCTCCACTTCGAAATTATGCACCTTGACAGTTTTTGACATGTCAAAACCATTCGAGCCAGCCAGAAGAACGGAGACGAATATCTGGAATGCAGTAAGAATGTTTAGAATACAGTACGAATTGCCAAGAATTGCCACGAATAGAAAAGAATTTTTATTCCGACGGCATTCCGGCTCATTCGTGCTCTCGTGTGAAGGGGGCTTTAACCGTGGAATAGTAATAGAACGTGGACGTACATAACAGGAGGGAGAAGCATTGATATTCCAAATCAAAAGAAAGATTCTGGTGATTGTCTGAGAAGTAATCTCACGTTGGTCGAACGTGTTGCAAACTCATATATATGGTATTCTATAACATAACAGAAATATGAGAGAAAATTGAGCAATCCGAAACATTACACCCAACAGAAACATTGATTATGCAATTATCTTATTGCAAGGAATAATAAGAGAGGAAGAGGAGATTAAACATTTCATGTGAGCCACGCGGTCACTCACTCACATACCATACTGTGTAGACACTTCCTACATACTAGACATATGCTTTGGTTACTACTTAGCCCAACGAACAATTAAGTAATACATCAAAATATTACATATTATTGTGATACGCTTAGGAATTAGAAATCATTCAGATTGCTCGTGTTTCTTACCTGTTCTCTTGCTAGTATGGTGCTGTCGCCTGGGTCACGTGCGTCTGCCTTAAGCTTAGATTTGTACCAAAGGTTGGTGTTATCGATGAAATCCCGGCTTCCCCCTCTCTGTACATGCGTTCTTTATCCTGACATGTAAAGGTGGGTTCACACGTGCGTATATATTCAAGTCCGTTTTAGGTCCGTATGGACGTTTGAGTATCTACCGGGCTCCACAGGTCGCCGGAAAAAATTAAAGAAACTGGACAAATATAGTAAGCGAAGTGAGCTGCTTGCAAACAGTACTCCTATGACAGCTAACTCCTCTGGTATGTTGTGTCTATATTTGTCCAATTTCTACTATTTTTCCAGCGACTTGTGGACTTCCATAAGGACATCATACGGACTTGAATATATAGACACGTGTGAACCCGGCTTAATTTAAGCGATTACAAAGAATGAATATCTTAATACCTGCTGAAACCGACGGGCTGGGTTGGCCAGCTAGCTCGGTATTCTTCTCTGTATGTCCTTGGTAGCAAGACCGATGAATAAATGAATAAATAGATAATCAAAACATGTGGACGGGACTCACACAGGTTTGTGCTGGCAAAACTATCAGCGAACTTGTACTTACATGTGCCAACTGTTAGTGCGCAACTCTAAGTACGCATTATGACGGATTAACATTTATAAATACGCAGTAAAAGTGTGGGCGATAACATTACGTACTTGTGATTACTTAAAATGTTAGAGTACAGACAATTCATTATATATTTCTGCCCGTGGCATTTTAACAAAGGTACTTGAACGGGATTAGTCTACTTACTACATGCGTGGTAGAGATTGTAACTCTGGCAGGCGTATTGTTGCCAATTCATCGTTTGCGAACAGACAGATTCGGTAATGACGCAATAAGCTGTCGTATCGACGTAACAAATAAAATGTAGATTTCTTGAAGACCATTTTGCCTTAATTACAATTTCTACGTTAAAGAATCTATCAGCAATCTGTTATAAGTTACAGAACCGGCTGCCAACAAGGATCCGGTAGGGCAACATAGGACATCGGGCATACGGCATTGGACGTCCATCGAGCGTACGGGCATGCGGCGATCACAAGAACCAACAGTTTGTGGTCGCATGACGAATGAGACCGGGCTCAAAATTACACAGGAATTCTGTGGGGATACAACCTCTAGCTCTTATATTGGATACAGCCCAATCGATTTGAAAACCAATACCGTTTCCAAGATTGCCTACATGTATATATATCCAAGATAAATAAACAAAAAATAAAATGGCCCCCCAAACACGTCCTCTGCTTGGAGAATTACTATCAGAGTCTAGCAGCGAGAGTTTGTGCAGCACAGGTTACCATTAGGCAAGTAACAGCTGGTACAATGGGTGTACCACACTACTTTCAAGATGGGTTGTCTGTCTTTGATGTTGCAGTACCTCAAAATACCGCTACGGTGCCATAAATTACCATATTTCATCTGATCTTCTATAAACTACCCACGTACCGAATTTCGTACAATTCCATTAAAAATGATCTTCATTTACAGGCATATACACACGAATACAACCAGGAACGGTATACCTGTTGGAGGTGAACCATCCTCCCGAGGTAATAAAAAGAAAAGTCCACCATAAAGAGGGACCAGGTTACAAATATCTTGATCCTCTGGCCACTCAACACGTTATACAATAAAATGTGCTTTTCGTGAAAAAGCGTCACTATACGAAACGTAGGTTTTTACTAATAGCAACAAATGTCTCGTAGATGTTACTTTGGCATTTGATGCTCGAGACAAGGATTACCAGCCTTATGTGGGATTTATCACTATCGTTATGGCAGCCATTTCCAGACTAGACGTACCGGTCTAATTTACCTGGGACATAATTCGTAAAAGCTTAGATAACACTTGGAGTTAGAAAAGTGGGACTTGACAATAGTAACAAATACATCCAAGAAGTCTATACTGGCGCCTTGTATCACCTTATACCCCCTCACATTAGGCGAAAATCGATCGGACGACGTTTCTGCGAGCTCTTACTTACGAGGAGGTATGACCCTGATGCTGACGAACAAATGGCAGAGTTTTTTCGTCGGCATCAGGGTCATGCATCCTTGTAATTTAGAGCTCGCAGAATCGTCGTCCGATCGATTTTCGCCTGATGTGAGAGGGGTATAAAGCAACCATTACCAGATTTAACCAATAACGTAACATATCACCATTGGTAAAACCCAATTTTCGGGCAGTCCGTCTCGCAACAAGACGTGACGTAACCATAGCACCAACTTGTTTCTCAGTCATATGTGACGTAACCACCGTAGACTAATCCAGGGCAAGAAAACTGATCAGCAAGATTAAACAGGAAAAAAAAGGAGCAGTAATCAGATTTAAAGCTCCACTTCAACGCGAAGTGCGAGCCCAGTCGTCGCCATTACAGGGAAGAGGCCTAGGTTTGCAGCTCTCACAGGCTTGTCGTTCCCATCCGCTAAGTCCCATTGTCCCTTCTAGAATCCTATGTTGCCATCATCTGACTTAATACACTAGGTCTGTACATGTTATAGCCGACCCTTCACTCTTTTTTGAGCTTGCTAACTGGTTTGGAAACACCGTCGCAAACCGAGGCGTACACGCATTGTTTCTTCGACAACTGGAAAGGACTTCTACCAGAAACGTCCAGATAGGAACGAACTAAGACTAGTAAAAGCACCAGGTGGCCCACTCGCCAGCCTTCTGGTCCACAAATCAAGTCGGCTTGCTAGTCACTAGACCATATCCGTACCAGTAAAAACACAGGTAAGTCTGTACTTTTATTTCATGTGGGCAGAAAATATTACCAACATTTGAGTTAGCTTGCACAATTACTTCTTTGAATCAGCTGCTTCCATGTACGTATTCTATGATTCCATTGAGGTCCGGTGTGAACAGCACGTGCGGACTAAGACAAGTTGTGCAATATTATTCGCAGACAATCAGATAAGAATGATATTTCTTATCAAAACGCGCAAAATGTCCACAACAAATAGACATTGAGCTCTGTCTTCGTGTTTATACAATGGTCTGTGTACAGTCAAACCTGTCTATAGCGACCACTCAAGGGACTTGAGAAATGTGGCCACAATAGATAGGTGGTCACTATAGAGAAAATGCTGTAAATTGACCACGAGCAATAAGTTACACATGATTTCAGTACCCACTCATCTGTCTCACCAAGTGATATTGTCTCGATCGTCTTAAAATTCAACTGACCCTGCCAAAGTCAAATTTAAATCTACCGAAATATATACCGACCAACTGAAGCGGTTAGAGAGACAACAACAACAACAACAACAACAAAATGATTGATATTGCTGTTCGTAAATTCACCCACAAATACTTGCGCTCTAGCGTTCAAGGCACGCGTTCCTTCTGCTACAGCGCAAATGACCGTGTCGTGAACACAAAATCCTCGCGAACTATGATTTTAAACTCGTCGCAGGGTGACATACGGTCTCCCTGTGGTCGCAATAGGCAGCGTTTCTGTATCTATGGGAATGGAAATCATGTGGCCGTGGCCGCGTTGGACAGGTGGCCGCTATAGGCTATTTCGTAATGCTTAGGTCAATGGGATAAATTCAAGGGACCGACAAAAAGTGACCGCAATGGCCAGGCGGTCGCTCTGCAAAGGTGGCCGATAATACAGGTTTGACTGTATTTATTGAACAATCTACTTTCTTATTTGTTAAAACTGAAGTTACTGTTTCTACGTATGAAAATTATTTCATAAACATAAACTGACCTTTAATAGTTTATGTATACTTTTATGTAAAATGGAGGACCAGTTGTGAACAGGTCTCATAAAATAATACACAGATTTTTAAATCTGTTTAAAATCACTAATCTAAGTCCAGGCAACCAAAATGTGTTGAATGAAAGATGTAAAGATGTAGCAATGATAAGGTACGGGAGTAACACGACAAATGTTTTTGAAATGTTTTGAATCTTTTTCTCAGCACATACGTGGGTGTAAGGTAATGAAAGTATTCATGCAATGTTGCCACCTCGCAAATCTTCCCAGAAATCTGTCTTGAAGAATGCATATGCGTACGCTTTGGTGACGCAGCATTTCTTGATGCAACATGATAATGATAATAATAATAACGAACTTTATTGCTCAACAATCGCACAAGGTACAATGTACAATGTATGGCAACCAATAACAACTACTAGCTATATAGACAATACCAAATACGAGGCTACATACATACATACAACAACAAAGTATTATCGATAAAAGCACAGCCACGTATGAGTGATTTGTCTCGCATTTGGAGTAAAATATAAATAGATGGACCTACGTAGGCGGACATATGAGTTGAACATGGTAGCAGCATATGGAAAATATTGTTCTGTGCACCAGTATGGGGGATGTGTATTTTTGGTTCTAATATTCTTAAACAATACTTCCCTCTCTTCACTGAGGGTTGGTATGCTCATATGCTCATCGATGTTGTCGTTTATTCTTTAAACCCATTCCATTTTAGCAAACTATGGCGTCGAGAATTCTCAATGAAAAAGACCGAAACTGGTCCCGACTCGTGGTGCTGAGCGATAGCGAGAAACACCATTCCTACAAACTACCGGAAGGCACTTCAGCATCAAACATACTCTTTCCTCTTGCTCCTTGTGACCATGGCGTTTCCACGCTTTTTGATGACACAGAACACGAGATAGAAGCCCTGGATACAAACCATGTACAAGTGAAGAAACATGGTCCAGAATCTACTGCCTTCCCGAACATTCAAATTGGCACCAGCCTCCACGGACAAGAGAACCTACCCTCAAATGCGGCAAATCTCAACAAATGTTTCTCAGTGCTTGGTAGTCCTACAGAACAGAACGAGGCGCCATGCCCGCCTTACATGCTATGTCTTACGTTGGGGAACGATTTCTCTAAAGTACCCGACTCCGCCGTTTCTGGCCATACAAAATTTGAGCGAGATGATGACCAAGAAAATGACTCAACCACATCAACGTTTTCGGGTTATAATGAGAACCACGCTGCTGCAATACAGACAGCCTCCTACGAAAAGGAGGATTGGCGTCCGTACTCCTGTTATGACGAAGACATCTCTGAGCCTCAAACCTCCTCGAGCAACCATGACGATGTGATGACGCCAGGTGCCCCAGATGATATAGTGCCTATGCCTATTTACCAGAATACGAGGTGTAATCCTGTCATTTTCCGGTATGGACCTAAAGAAAAGGAGAGCAGGAGACGCGCGCGACAGGGAAGTAGGGATAAGAAAAAGAGACAAGCTATGGTGTTTTCTTTTAGTCAGATGATGGACATCTTCTCTACACAAAATGCAGACCCGACCCACAAGTCAGGTGTGTCCACTAGCCTAGAACCGGGTGAAGCTGGATCGGAGATTACCACAGCACCCATCAATTATAGCGCAAGCGAAACGACAGTTCATCACTACCAAAATGTACCAACGTTTCTCCCATGCCCAGGTTTACGCACAGGTCCATGCCATACAGCCATGCCAATGTCAGATCACCTTTATCAGAATACAGCGGTATCTCCTGTTGGCTGCCAGCTTGTCGCCAGGGAGAATGAGACTAGAGAGATTCGTTTTTCCTTGTACGGAACTGACATCTGTGAAACAGACAGTTCTTATAAAAACAACATCAAGTTTGACATAGGCAATAACGAAGAAGACAAATTTACAAAGCCAGTCCTACTAATGTCCCTCAGCAGCGACTCTTCTCAACCAATCAATCTGCTGTCATGCCCTCACCACAACCCCAAGTACGCAAGATCAGACCGTTTCCATGACGACCAAACGACGGATTCGATGTCCTCCACTAGCACCGAAGATGGCGGTCCAGGAGCCATGGAAAGTATAGAAGGCGATGCGTCGTCAAACCGTGTACACCATACCAACGGTTTAAAACCGATTAGTGATGTCCCTTCATGCTTAAAACACCGCACTACAGACGTTGATGGCAACATTGATCCACCTTCGGGGGAACAAAAGAAAGACAATGGTAGCGTTACATTCAATGTACTGAAATCAGCAATGGGCATCTTTCGTCCTCCCCTGCTGCCAAGGTCGGGACACCGTAAAACGTACACAATTAAGCAAACTGTGCCAGACACTCCCCAATCTCAAAAAGGGTCGGCATGTGGATCAGACAACTTTAAAAATGTGGTAGGAGAAAATGCAGGGATACAAGTTGCCCCACTGACAACCGGGAACGCCATCCTACACTCCAGGACCAGAGCGCCATCGTGGCTGCAACATAACAACATGTACTCAACATCTTCACGCACCCAGATACAAGACGAAACGAAAAGGACGACAACAGACCAAAATTCCACGGATGAACACATCGCAACAAGCTCTGTAAGTGAAGCACCTTCGTCTTTTCCAACCAATGCCGAAGCTGCACCGCCCAATCCTCAAACTAGCAGCGTGGGCTCAAATTCAGATCCTACAGGCAAGCAAGTCGCAGGTATGTATTATTTTGTGTTTGGAATTAGAAGTTATGAATACCCATGGAGGCTAAATCTTTGGATCCACCTCACTAACATTAAAGGCATTTAAGTCGTGGTAAACGCTATGGCAAATTCATGGCTAGTTGATGTGACTTTCTACATCATTTGGATGCAATTTTCCTTTCCTTTCGAAAAGTTGACATTTAATATTGCATTGTACTGCATCTGTTTCAGAAGGTTGTCGACGTCACTGGAAGTGCAAAGTTGTGATAATGATAGCTGTCGCCATGGTGTCACTGATCATCGGTGGAATCGCCACTTGGTTGTGCCTTTTTAACACCAGCACGCAGGACCATCACATGGTGAGCTTTGCAATGATATGTGTAATCCCAAAAAGTTGTCATCACTTGCAAGCTATAAAAGGGTTGATTTCACTGATGTCAACCTCGTCTTAGATTTCAAAATGTGCTGTATATGTGTGCTCTTACCTTGTGAATTGAGTCAGTTTCACTTAGATGTTTGCTCTTGCTACTGCAGTCATTGTCCACTTGTATAACACTTTATCTTAACGGAAAAATAATAAAAACAACTCTGAATATTTCACAGGCAAGGTTAGAAATCCGCAACAACACCCAAGGAGCCGCAGTGTCACCGACCTCCAACTCCAACAGCGCAAAGAACGTCACGCTACCACTGACCTCCACCAGCCCACAACATGACACACTTATATCGACCATCAAACGCACACAGGAAGCTACACCGATATCAACCACCATCAGCCCAAAGGGTGTCGCATTGACACCAGCCTCCAACGACTCACAAGGTGCCACACTGCTTTCACCACGTAACCGCTCAGAAGTTGCCACACTGCCATCGACATCCAACAAGCCACAAGATCCCACACAACCATCAAATCTAAACAGCTCACAAACTGCTACGCTGCTATCTACGTCCAGTAGCATAAATGGGGCCACGGTGACATCAACTTCCAACAACTCACACATTGTCACACTGCCATTAAACTCCAACACCACACACGTTGTACCATATATACCACAACTATCAACCTCCAACAGTAGCCAAAGTGCCACTCTAATGCCAGCCTTCAACAACTCACACATTGTCATACAACCATCAACTTCCAACAACTCACACATTGTCACACAGCCATCAAACTTCAACAGCACACACCTAGCAACACAACCATCAACCTTGAACAACTCACGCATTGTCACACAACCATCAACCTCTAACAGCACAAAGAGTGTCACACCGATGCCAACCTCCGACAACCCAAAAGATTCCATAGCGATCTCGACGTCCAAAATCCTACAAGATGACAGACAACCATCAACCTTCTACAGCCCACAAAGCGTCACATTGCCATCAACTTCCAACAGTTTGCAAGGTAAATGTATTGATATAAAAGTACAAAGCATGAAGATTGATAGTGTTCCAACATTACGAACATTTAATGTAATATCTGTGTGCCTATTGCTTCCAGTCTCTTTCTGTCTGTCTCGTTTTTTTTTAATCTTAAGTGACGTATTCGTACCTTGTTCTTGCTAATTACAGAAAGCTATGATGAGAGGGTTAAGCAGAGGAAGGTCGTCATTAGAATGGAGGGATTAGATTTACGTTTCAGGTATAACCACGGAGTGGTTGTGTCTGTTGACAATGAGATATTCGTAACTGAATACTTCCACAAACGAATCCTAGTGTACAGTATGACTGGTGTACGTTCCCGCCTCTTCAACACTACGGTGCCGAGTGAAAATGGGAAACCAAAATCAATGCTCCCTTGCGACATCGCTAATGACGGACAGGGCTATCTGTGGGTGATCGGGAAGATAAGAAATTCTCATCATAGTTCAGGACATGTAGTACAATACAGTCTGGGTGGTCTGCCTGCGAGAAAATTTGACGTACAATCCTTGGATAACTACCCTCACATTGCTGTTGATGTTCGCAATAATAAAATCATCGTGGTGAACAAAGAAGAAATAATGACGTTCCATCCAAACGGCTCCCTCTATCGGAGTTTTCGAAAAGAACAAGAATATTTCAAATACGTCACGTCAGACAAAGATGGAAATATCCTTGTTGCGACACTAGCACACCGTGTCCTGGTGTACAACCACGCCGGGCAACGTTTACTCAAATTTGGAGGCAAGGGAGCCTCTCCAGGGCAACTGGTATACCCTGAAGGCATCTGTACGGACCCATTGGGACACATCATCGTCGCGAGCTGGGGAAACGGGCGGGTAGACATGTTCACAAGTCGCGGAGAGTTTATCCGAACCGTCGCTAACATTAAACTTCCCGAAGGTGTTGCATTGGGACCGGGTGGGCAATTGGTGGTGACCACCTCAGGCATTGACACTGTAACAATTTTCCCAAGCCAAATGGTAGCCTGATTGAA
Source organism: Branchiostoma floridae (assembly GCF_000003815.2). Taxonomy (NCBI): domain Eukaryota; kingdom Metazoa; phylum Chordata; class Leptocardii; order Amphioxiformes; family Branchiostomatidae; genus Branchiostoma; species Branchiostoma floridae. Next base: position 13,497,189 of record NC_049994.1, on the reverse strand, counting down.
TCGCGCTTCTTATTGGCCAGTCCTACATACATTGCCAGACTAGCCAAATGGCATTTCCCTAAAATTTCCAAGTACAAGGCTACGATGATGTTCTTACAGTTTCTCCGTAAAGTTGGCGTAAATCAGACAACTCCTTGAGCAGATGTACATTTCTTCAAAGTTTCAAGGCTGTGGCGGTGTTCTCTTTTCTTCATAAGGTTGGCAAAAGGTAGACAATTTCCTTGACCAGATTTAGATTTCCTTACAGTTTCAAGACTGTGATAGTGTTCTCTTTCTTTTTCTGTAATATTCTAATATCAGAGTGTGCAGAGAATGCAGTTGACGGAATCAGCCGAAAATATTGGTAGTTCCCAATAAGTACTAGACGTTGATGTTACGTTCATATAGGTTTGTAAGAATCACCGCCCAGTCAACAAACTTGCACTTATCATACTAGCGACCAGGACTAGAAGATTTAACCTGCTTGGTTGGATGTTGGACTGCAGGTTGAAACTTTAACTATGACCCAGTTTCCTGACGGCTATCAATTGGAACATCCCAGTTGGGAATTAAGGCCACATTGCTGAGTAATTAGCATAAATAATGCATGTACAAAGTAGAGTTTGTGTGTTTTAAGTAGTCATCAATAACAATTAGCTCACCAGTCTTTCCGTATCTAGTGTCAGATCAACAACGTTACCTGGTATCAATCAAAAGGACATGATGGCCAAAATTAAAAGACCAATGAAATTAGACAGACATGACATTAAAGTTCCTTAAACATTTTGACAATAACGAAAAGAGGATTCTATAACGTTAAAGTAATTCTAAAACAAAAAGCAAAGGTCATATGATATGGCGAGTATATATCATAGATCATGTGACCCAAACTTTTATATCTCTCCGGATGGCAAACCCTTCAACTCCAATTAACGAAGTCATCACTCCCAAAGGAGAATCGTTATAAGTTGCAAGGTTTGGGGCAGTTCTTCCAGTTCACGCGCTTCAACGTTAACGGACTTGAGAATGGTTTTCGTCTCAGTCTAGTTGTACAAAGCAGAAAAAAATGGTTGATTACGACAAAATCCTCGAACATGTCGGTGAGTTAGGAACTCACCAGAAGAAGATGTGCTTCTTCGTGTATCTCCCGATGATGACGATGGGGATGCACACCATGGCGATGGTGTTCCTGGCGGCCACGCCGGCGCACCGGTGCAGGGCGCCCGAGGGGGCCGTGCTGGCGACTCGGTACAACTGGAGCGAGCCCGAGCTGCTCAACATGACCATCCCGTGGACAGAGGACGATGATGGGAATCCGGTACGAAGCAGCTGCGAAAGGTGCGTGAGATCTTCTGGTCAATTTTTATGATCTTAGGCTTGATAGTCTTCTCTCTCGCTCTCTTTCTTGTCTCTTTCTCTCACCTTGCCCCTCTCTCTCTTTCTCTCTCTCTCTACATATATATATATATATATATATATATATATATATATATATATATATATATATATATATATATATATATATATATGGATGTATATATATGTATGTATGTGGATGGTTTGAGTGTATGTGTACCGTGTGTCTGTATGTATGTGTGTGTGTGTATGTGTGCGCGCGCGCGAATATCGTCAATATGTATCAGATGTTGCTGTTCCTTTTCAACTCAAACCAGGTACTGTTCCATCTGAAAGACTTTTCAGCCATAAAATGCATATGCACTATTGGTTGTTTTAACTAGCGGGGAGAAAAATTTCACCATTTTTCTTGAAAGTTTTGTATTCTTTTCCACAATCGACAGCTTGGCAGCCACTGTAGAACAGAAATAGAAACTTTGATAAATACTGAGTAAATCATACCGAAAAATCAAGCAATGGATTAGATTTGCACAACAATTTTCATTTGAATAAACTTTGATTTTTCGTTTAAGCCCGCCGGGCCCCCGTTAGGTCTATATCACTCTAAAAAATTTGCCAACTTCACCGGATATGCTTTCAATACAGGTAACATGTCAGTGAACCCAGTCACCCATGCATGAAAGCTGTAAACATCAAGAGAAACCTCTCACACAGAAAACATATCTTTCTTCACAAACATAGGATGGCAGTGCATGGCTCGTAGCCTTGTTATCAAAACACCAGGCCATGTTTTTGCGCATTGATACTTGCCAGCCCCCAGTATGAAATGTTTATGCCACCATTTTATTGCCTACTGAGACTGAAAGTCTGGTAACCTGGTCACCAACCCTTCGCAAGCCCGACCGGGGTCTCCTCGGTACTATTATCGAGCCAGCTGTCTCTCAGGGCCCGGCGAATTCCCCTGGAAAGGTTCAAGTCCCGTTAAGCTAAGGGCACAACCCGCCGTACGTGCAGTTTGTCCGTACGTTTTTTTGGGGGGGAGGGGGGAGGCCACGTCCGCCACGTATTTCTAAAAACGTGGGGAACGACTGGCAAGAGCAAGGAGGGAGTACGTCAACGCACGGCACACAAAGTCTTGCCTGAACGTATTTTAGTTCCAAAATCCGTCGGATTCCCTACATGTTCGCACGGAGGCGGTACTTACCACTTACGGATCCCAAAAGATTGCCCACGTTATGGCACGTAGACAGCACGTATTTGCACGTACGGCGGGTTGTGCCCTTAGCTTAAGCGTCCCATGGCTCTTTAACAGCCGAAGGCTCGACATTACACTTGGTCACACTTTCCAAACCGATCGGTTTGTTTGAGGGAAACAAAAATTAAATGTTGTTTATAAACAAATATACACAAATCACTCCCATGAGTTTCTTTTCCATTTTATGTATTTTGTTGTCTTTACTATCATGTTTTTCGTTCCTGCAAACCGGTCACGGTTTAGAAATGTGCGACTGGTGACGAGGGTAAGAGTTCAGGTCAAAAGATAGGAATCTCTGATCAAACATTAGGTAATAGAATGGTTACCACAAACTCAGTTGATAGACAACAGGCCAATGGTACTGGGCCAATTTCTTGTTTGTTCTCTGTGGCTTTTCACGAAACAGTTCAGGCATGCGCACATCGCATAATTTTGTGCGAATATGTCTAGGATCCCGTAATTGACCAGAAAGCGCGTACTTGAATCTGCCTCGGTCAAATCTAGATCTAGAACCGTCTAGATTTCTGCCAATTTTCTGGCGTTCGTTGAAATTTCTAACTTTGCCTCTAGTACCAGTTAACTACTTGATGTTGACTTATCATTACAGATTGATGATTACAAGCAAGTTATTCAGGGATCCAAAATTGTATCACAACTGTTGGTCAGGTCTTTATTCTTTAAAAAAACATTAAATGTTTCCTCTTTTTTTCACTCAAATACGGAATATGATTGTTTCCTGCGCCATGGTGACTAAAGCAACAAAGCTGAAATTTGCCACGAGCAGGAGACGTAGTATCATGAGAGCTTTTTCTTAAGTTAAGGTCTCATTGATGTATTACTCCGAGTGGGTACCCTAAACGAGATCCGAGCCAAATAATAAACGGCTGCATGGACGCGTGTTTTTAGCGGTGAGAAATTCCCTTTTAGCCAGCGAAACTGATATCAAAACTTAGATTGGTAAAAGCTTGTTTGTAACTGAAGAAATTAGCAGGTAAAGTTTTGTAGACGCGCGCTAGGTCGGAGGTACACAGTCCTGGGTTCTGAGTGATGCGGTTGTACACTAGAAGCAAAAAAGTGCCTTTTGTGGGGATTGACTAATCGTAGTTTGTAATCGCTATAAAAAAGAACTGGTGTCTATTTGACGTTGGCAATGTTTTCCCACGATATAGGGTAAATGTGCTCAACATAGAATGAATCTGCTAAAATTTCACGTAGCTTCATTATGAACGCGCCCGTTTAAACCACGAATTATAACATAGAAGTCTATCGGAAGAAGAAACTCATCAATATGACCTTAAACATGGAACAGTTTTTGTTTGACTTTACTCTCTCTTTCATTTGCATAACGAAACTTTTGTATAGGAAAGGGTTTATATCAATAATTCTGTGGAGAAAAGTGACATTCTATGTACGAGACTGGCCTATTTCCGGCAAAGGAATGGCAATTAGTGGAGCAATTACTTTTTATTCCACATAATCATCTAATGGAGTGTCATAAACGTGGTACAACAGGTTTCATCCACTGGCTGATCAATAAAATTATCTTCACAGCTTAATAGATTATTGATGGCGCTAATGGAAATCTAAATTTCTTAAGTGTTACAAGCCACCATGCATGGGTATAAGAGTGGCCTACCTCCGGTAACAGAAACCTCCCGACTTCCTGCGCTATGTCTTCGCTTATTTTGAACCCGAAAGTGTTCTGTATAGTCAGTCTCCGCTGTGTCCATCTTTCAATTTGTCATTGATCAACATCACTTTTGTATCAAAAGTGCCTGTGTTGAAAACAAAGTTAATTTAACTGTAATGCTGATTAGAGATCGTACATTGTACAATTGGTGAAGTCGAAACGAAATACGTTTCATTAGGGCTGAAAGAAACAGGCTTTGAAACAGTTATCCCGAGCTTTCAATCTCTCTCTCTCTATATATATATATATACATGTAGATAAAACACATCATGTTTTACTAAAATCGCAAAGCCCACTTATCTATAAAAACGTCGAAATTTCCATTTGCCAATGCCTTCGAAGGAGAAGTCATTCCCAATCAATGTACATAGAAATTATCAGAGATCTATAGACTAGATGTTCATCGTATATGTCTGTAGTATTAACTCTGTTCCCTTGCAATTATACTTCGGACATGAGTTTGTAACACAAGAGAGTATGTAACACAAGAGACATAAGATGATAACTGCATCGCTATCCGTAACCACACATGAACATTTACCCAGTTATGTCCTCACCTGCACGATTTGTTTGGTACAGGTACGATTTGAAACTCCCTTCCAATGGCGATCTGAACGACACATTCGATGTGATGTCGTCCAACCTGACTACGAAGCCGTGCGATGCCGGTTGGCACTACGACCAGAGCCAGTACAAGTCCAGTATCACCATGGAGGTATGTCTCAATATTCAGATCTACTTCGGTGCCTAATATCTAATGTTAATTGCTTGTTATTTGCGCTTGTTCATTGCTGTAATGTACTGGTCACAATATCAGCTAGGTAGCTGCCTAGTGTCCACATTGTATTGTGCTTGTTGCAACTCAAAGTAAGTCAACGGTCAAAGGATTTTCGCAGATGACGAAAGTTGTCCGTTGTGGGCCATCGTACTTGATACATGTCGATCATGTATCAAGTATGATGGCCCACAACAACAATATGTCAACGATGTCATCTTTTACTTATGGCGAAAAAGATGTATTGGCTACCTCCGCTAAACGTATTGAACTGCTGTTGTGCTTATGATTTCATTTTTAGTTCTTTGTTGTTTTACAACGAGTATCTCAATTTTCAGTGCGAAATTGTCGAATGTGAAATTGAAAAACTACCTGTCCGACAGAGATAAAAATGATTTGATTTAAAAATGATTGATTTTATAGTGCCTGTCTCGCTCTATCACATTATAAAGTCATCGCATGACCCTTTATTTATCTTGATTGATTATGATTTAATAAACACGGTTTCCAAGCGATAAAGGATACAAAATTGGGCCAATAAAGGAACACTTATCGCCTAAAATTACCTCATATCCTCCTTGGGAATCGGTCCCTCTTGGCACTTGAAAATAAACGTTTAATTTCCGACAGATAATATCGTTTTTTATGCTTTTCTGTCTTAAATCGTTCGATGAGCGGAAAATTGTCATCCCGGTGAACAAATATTTTATATGTTTTACTGTGGTATGGGCTATAGTGGCATGGTTTTCTGTGACCATATTAGGGAAAAGAAACCTACCTACATATCAGAATTTTACGCCTCTTTCATCGTTTGATGACTTTTTGCTTTTGATAAACTTATAATGATTTTGATAGTACTTTGATCTGTACTATTGGGATCATGTTATGCTCATGCTATGTTTTTTTTTATGTTTGCTTTTATACTTCTTATAAACGACAAGTAAGGTTTGGGTTTTAATCGTTGACATTTTGCAGTATGTACTTAACGAGAATCATGCTGGAAAAGTCCAATCTCAAACTAAAACTCGGCACAACTATTCTAACAGAGTGACATCGTGTGCGGGAACAAGTATCTGGCCAAGATGGCGCAGTCCATCTACATGGTGGGATTCCTGGTCGGCTCGCTCGTCTTCGGAGACATCTCTGATCGGTAAGGCGTCGGTTTATAAAAAGTTAAAGTTGACCGTACATCTGTAACAGATCCATTTGTGTAGATGGGCATCACGCATTTGTGCACGCCACTACAGCAGGGGGCTAGTCTGCTGGTAGTGATGTGTGTTTAACTCCTATGCTCTTCCTCATTGGTGCTGAGTGCTAAGCAGAGAAAGCAGTATGTACCATTTTTAAAGTCTTTGAAAATGGAGGAACTGTTTTGTGCTTTTTGTTTGTCTTGGTGTGTGTTCAAGTTTGTTCCTGTTGAGCCGTGTCAAAGTTTGTTTCTACGTTGAGTTAACGTTGTAACCAGAGACAGGTAGGATGCGAAGGTTGAACTGTCCTGCGTTCGATCAAATTTCTTAGGCAGGCTTGCAGGAATTGCATGTTGGCACATTCCAAAAGTAAGAAACCCGATGATGGCATGTGCCAATGAGTGAAGCATGTAATGTATGAAATGGACATGAATGTGTTATGTTATATCTTGTCAGGAAATCTATTATCAAAAACTCGAAATATTCCACGTAGGTCTTCCATTTCATTAGGTTCGGCATGTAGGAGGCACTTGGACTGCCTGGCGGATACTTAGAATGTTGTTTGAATATCACAGTTATTCACATTTGCCAAAATTGAACACTTTCGAATTGAAATTTAGAGGGTGTCTTACAGAGCAGAGTTTAAATGTGTTGTTTCAGATTCGGCAGGAAAGTCGTCTTCTTCGCTGTAGTCGCCATGCAGTGCTTCTGTGGCATAGCTTGCTCCTTCGCGCACAACTACATTGCCTTCGTCGTGCTTCGTTTCTTCATCGGAGCCGCCGGAGTCGGGGCCTACGTCACCAGCTTCGTCCTCGGTAATTTCCGTCGAAATGACGTCATATGATAGGAATGAAATGACGTCATGAATGGAATCGGTGGGAGTCCTAACCAATCACAAATCAGTAATGTCTTCTCCCTGGGAGTCCTGACCTATCACTAATCAGTAATGTATTCTGCCTTGGAGTTCTGACCAGTTATAGATCAGCACCGTTTCTTTCCCTGACCAATCAAATATCAAAAATTTTCTTTCCCTTGAGGTCCTGACCAATCACAAATCAGCAATGTCACTATTCAATTACGTCACATGCAATTTAGAATGTGCAAAGACGGTCTCTTCTGAGACGAAATATCAAAAATAATGTTTTATCATAACCTTAGTGTTTTTTTAGACACACAAATTAGCATTCATCTTCACAAGAGCTCGTCTTCGTGTTAACTTTGGTCCCAAGCTTGTTTTGAAAACTGGCTGGAAATACATCGTCTTGAAAATCCTGTTCCAAATAAATCCACATGTCATGCCTTGCATGCCCCAGGGCCCCGAATGTTGAACAGTTTGTCCAAGGAGCTAAGATGTCTTCAGCACATAATAACAGCGAAGTTACGATGATTGCTCTCTCTATTGAACCACGCACACAGTGTCGGAAGTTGTGGGGCCGTCCAAGCGCACGCTGGTGGGCACGCTGGAGTACTGCTGCTTCGTGCTGGGGTACATCATCATGGGCGGGATAGCCTACTTCGTCCGGACCTGGTCCATGTTACAGCTCATCATCTCTCTACCCGGGGTAGTCTGGCTCCCGCTCTGGTTGTAAGTAGCTTACAATTTCTTGTGTGAGAGATAGTGTGCGTGTATGGTTGCAACTTACAGCCCTATGTTCCGACACCCCTAACCCTAATTAAAGATAGGGGGCGTCAGAACATAGGGCCGTCCCCTTTGTTGTGCTGTGTAACTCTCTGTCTCTGTGTGTGTGCGTGTGTGTGTGTGTGTGCGTGTCTGTATGTGTGTGTGTGTGTGTGTGTGTGCATGCGCGCATGTGTGTTTTGTGTGGCATGTGTGCTCTTTCATAGTTTTCAACTTAACAGCCATTGTATACTAGTACTTATATAGGTTACCATTAGCAAAACCCTCACCATCGCAATGCGTACACTTGTATTTGCAAAAATCCTTACTTTCAGTTTGGTGACGGAGTCTCCCAGATGGCTGCTGGCCAAAGGCCGTACGGACGAGGCTCGCGCCATCGTGGAGAAGATGGCGGAAAAGAACGGTGTGGACTTTCCGGAGGCCCTGTGGAATGATATGCTGAAAGAAGAGGTGCTGTTAAGAATATGCTAGACAAAATATCACTCCGCTTACATAACCACGAGCTAATAGTACAATATAAACGTTAAATGAGTCTTTTACACGCGAACAGTATTGTTTGCCTGTGAGTGGATAGTGTTCAGCACCAAGGACAGGCGTGTTTACCTGTGTGTGGTTGGTCTTCAGCACCAAGGACAGGAATGTTTACCTGTGTGTAAATGATGTTCAGCACCAAGTACAAATATGGGAGGTAGGCTCAGGTAGCCATAAGAAATCCCGGCCACTCCTATCCCCGACCGAGACCTCTGCTTGACAAATAGAGATTCTATGGGTAAATCGCCCGTGCGTAGTTCTCATCAAACTCAAAGTCGTTCTGATCTCGATATTCTTACTCTATCATTCAGGACGAGCCGGACCCTGAAGAGCCGGAGAAGCCAGCCTACTTCTACTCTGTCCGTGACCTCGTGCGCACTCCCAACATGGCCAAGAAATCCGTCATCATCTTCATCAACTGGTAAGAACGTTCGTTAGATGTTTTACGTTCGTTTATGTCCCCTTTCGACTGAGGGCGGTGGCAGTTGAGAAGCCATTCTCAGCGACCAGAGCTCTCAATAGCAAATAAAGTTCATTGATAAAGAAGTTTTTATCTTTAACAAACTGTATGTTGTTACTCTCCAGGTCTAAGATGCGGCTCCGGCTGTTTTGACGTATCTTGAGGCATTTTTATCGGGCTTTCTACTTTAACCGCTTTTTTTTCATTTCCGCTATAGCTAGTAAAACACGAATAGAACGGTACAAAATAGAAAACACGTCAAAAACAGCCAGAGCCGAACCTTTGCTTAGAGAGTAATATACTGTGTCTATTTTTCTGACAGGGCCGTCATCACCATGGTCTACTACGGCCTTTCCCTCAACACCTCGAGTCTGGGAGGGGACGACTACGTCAACTTCACGGTGTCCGGGTTGGTGGAGTTCCCCGCCCTGGCCGTGTCCATGTTCCTGGTGGATCGGTGGGGCAGACGGCCTGCTCACTGCCTGTTCATGATCGGCGGAGGCCTGGCCTGCATTTCTGTACTCTTCGTACCAAAAGGTGAGATAGTAAATGTTAGATGATATTTCCTGATTTTTCGTTCCGTAAATTAATTTTTTTCGGAAATTGCACAAAGGGAATTGTGAATAATGTATTCATGAATGAATGAAGGACGGAAGAATAAATGAAGGAATAAATGAAGGAATGGATGAAGGAAGTAAGGTAGCTAAAAAGGATATGTCTGGGTTGGTGGAGTTTCCCGCGCTCGCCGTGTCCATGTTCCTGGTGGATCGGTGGGGCAGACGGCCTGCTCACTGCCTGTTCATGATCGGTGGTGGCCTGGCCTGCATTTCTGTACTCTTTGTACCAAAAGGTGAAATAGTATGGTTGATGATATTTTCTGGTATTCCGTTCCGTAAATAATATTTTCCGAAATTGCAAAAAGGAGTTGTGAACAATGAAGGAAGGAAGGGAGGTAGAAAGGAAGGAAGTTAGGAAGGAATGACGGAAGGAAGGATGGAAGGAATAAATGAAGGAATATTTGAAGGAAGGAAGGTACTAGTAGCTAAGAAGGATGTGTCCGGGCTGGTGGAGTTCCCCACGCTCGCCGTGTCCATGTTCCTAGTGGACAGGTGGGGCAGACTGCTCACTGTCTGTTCATGATCGGCGGAGGCCTGGCCTGTATCTCCGTCCTCTTCGTACCGAAAGGTGACATAGTATGGTTGATGATATTTCCTGATATTCCGTTCCGTAATAAATATTTTCTGAAATCTCAAAATGGGGGTTGTGAATGATGAATGAATGAACACATGAAATGAAGGAATGGATGAAAAAAGGAAGCTAGGAATGATGTACATTGAAATAGAATGATCATATGAGTCTTCTACAGAACTCTGCAACAGATCTGAGTCTGCTTACAGATGTGCCCTATGTGGCAGAGACTGTCATTCTCGTATAGGACTGTTGAGCCACAGTCGACGCTGTAGGGCTGATATCAAATAGGATTTTACCATGGTCAATATTGACCGAAGAAGGCCATATATAGTCTACTACACCACACACCACTATTCTAGTAATTGATGTTGACGCTTTGCTTTTATCGTGAATATAGTGTGCAGATAGATTTTACTGTCTTATTTATTATCTTTTTTTGGTACAGATTTGTCCATCGTAGCGACGGTCCTCGCTATGACGGGGAAGTTCGGCATCTCCGGCAGTTTCAATGTCATCTACATCTGGTCTGGAGAGCTCTATCCTACCGTTATCAGGTGAAGACCGACGGTTACTGATATATCAGTGTTATAGAAGAGTTTCTGCATGCTTTTTATTCTGTGAAGTGCACGGAGTGGGTTATCACCATCCAATGTTAATCCTTGCCGGCCCACTCTAATCGAACTTTGAGCGTTGTCGGTAAATCATTTTTGAAGCATCCTGTAGAAAACCTGTAAGATATTGGCACGAAAACTAGTCATCTCGCTCTTGGTAGTTAAACATTGCAACACCTAATGAATGTTGCATCAATACGACATGCTTGCCAAGGCACGGCTTATGCGAAGATCTGACGAAAGGTAGTGGATGTCACTGAATGATGATGCATTTTCTCGCGCCTTTCAAACTCTATCCTTTTCCTTTCTCCCGAAGAAACCTCGGGATGGGTGTAGCCTCCATGTGGGCCCGAGTCGGCGGTATCGTCTCCCCCTTCATCGCCCTGTCCATGGACCTCTGGGGGCCTCTGCCCTACATCATCTTCGGCGGGCTGGCCCTTGTAGCAGGTGTTCTGTGCCTGATTCTACCGGAAACGTTGAACTTTCCTCTGGCTCAGACCTTGGAAGAAGCCGAGGCTTTCGGAAAGTAAGTTACTGCCTGAACGAATAGGCCTACTTTTTTGCAGTCGTTTACATTCATAGATGTACCCTAGGTTGGTCACAAATTGCTTTCTTAAACACGAAAATGAACAACAACCTGCAAAGTATGTGTCCAGAAAGCAGCAGACATTTTGGATTGGAAGGCAGTATGGGTAAGGTGGTGAAATCTGCCATCTCTGCCCTCTATACATTTTGTCGGAGAAATGATACTCTCCAAGCAGAGGTTTGGCTCTGGTTGTTTGTTTTTTTACGCGTTTTAGGCGTTTTTGTCATTCTTTCTATTTTGTACTGTTTTCTTCATGTCCACCAGCCATACTCTCCAAGGAAAGGTTCGGACATAAAGAAAACAGTACAACATAGAATGCCTGGCAAAAACGCATAAAACACGAAAAAAACGCAGCCGAACTTCTGCTTGGAGAGTAGAGAAATGAGAGAGTTAGACTTTACGTGTGTGACAAGCACTATCTCGCAAGTTCATTATTTGTCTTTACTTAAACGTGCCAAATCTTGCAGGGGTGGGTCGTTCTGTTGTCCGACATCGTCTGTCAACGGCCCAGAGGATGACGGGAAGGCCCAGGAGATGATACCAGCGGTGTCTAACCATGATCCTCCGCGCGAAGACGAAGCAGAAAACTCCGCGCCAAATGGAAATGGTCCGACAATGGTTTAGGGATAGCCTGACAAAATTACACTTATAGCAGGATTTCTATTGGTCAGGCCTGCAGAAGCTGGTGGCTTGATGGCCAACATCTCAAAGTCATCGTGATCCTGTTGACTTATGCATATTGAATTGAAAAAATAGACCAATCATTGTCAGGCTAACTATCTGTTACTATGGTGAGTAGAATCTGTGATTACTGCTTGTGATCTATACGGACAGAGAATCCTTAGCTCCTATTGGAGATATAGTGGTAAAGAAACCTAAGCTCCTGTGGATAGTCCTGGAAATGGTTCTCTGGTCTTCACTCTAGTCAGAGGTTTAGGCCACAAGCTGTCACAACAAGAGATTTTTCAACGAATGTTAGGTTTAGGGAGTACTTTCTCTGCGTAATAGAGTGTTGGTAGTCACGTGACCGTCCATGACGTATGCATTCATTGTCCGCCATGTTGGTTGATTAAACTGATGCGTGCAGAGTCGTTGTATGGAAAAAATGTTATGAACATGAGATTTCATTGTACTTCAACAAACCTGTTTTTGCCTCTGCATATTTAGAGTGAAAAGGACAGTGAGGTTTTATATCATTCAGATCGTGCGTGCACACAGCTTTCTCTCAATTGAATTTGTAAGCATGACGTAAGCACAGCAGGTGTGACGTACCCATGTTTCGATGACGTGTTTGATGTGTGTCGTATATAGCGAACAATATGATTGATAATATCTACCGTCGGCTTTTTCATGCAACCAAGCACAAGCTAGGGAAATGTATGCAGCATATGTACAACAAGCATAGCTTGTACTCCAATAACAGCGCAACTGTCTGTAGTGTAATGAAAATAGAATAGAATAGACGATGACGGCGATTCTGTCATAGATTGTAGATTGTACCATGAAGCTCTCCCATTTCGTGTACTCGAATATAACAGACTAAGAATGCACATTTCTAATGTGCGTAGGAGTAGACATTTACCTTCCCTTATAGATCAACTTATTGATCTGATATTTACATACGCTACGAAGCGGAGAGAAACTGTAGTTCGGCCATGTCTGATGTGTACGTAGCCCATTGGGGCATGAAGTTACAATAAAGGACTTCATTCAATGTTCCCCTATATTGAATCAGGAGATTCTTTGTATGTCGTCAGTGTAGCACATGTCTCCAAGCAGATGTTGGAAGGAAAAATCGGAACGCCGTTTTCTTGTGTCCAACAATCTGACAGTTAACGTTACATGAATAAGTGGGTCAATATATGTTCATTATCAAACTACCTGTTCATATAAATATTTTTTCTATCATTCACCAAGAATGTTTGTATAGCGCCCTTGTGTTCACTATGTTTTGGGAGAGTTTTAGCTGGCCGGTTTTGAGCCATTTCCTCATACAAGATCACAAGAACATACAAACTTGAGCGAGAAGGAAGGGTGGAAACAACATAAGTCATTTGAAGCATATTCAACACGACTCCAAAGTTCAAACTGCAAAGTCAACATTTCTTCTTGAAAGTATTACACATTAAAAGACGTTAAACCTTGAACTGTTGAAACAACCCCCAAGGTGATTACTTAAGAATTGTAACTTGACACATCGGCAACAGGAAGCCGGGAGAAACCGATAAACACTGAAACAGGGGCGAGGTATCTTTGTACGAGGGTAGAAAAATTTACTTCGAACATATCTTGCAACTAAAAACGCTTCTTAAAACCTTGTAGCTATACCCAACTGCCCCCGGAAGTCCGGAAAAGACATAAGGGTGTTACCCAGTAGGAAGGTTACACACATACGAATCCAGTTAACAAAACAATTTGCCCCCTCCCCCCACTTAATGAACTGGCTGACCCCTCAACGTGACACTTCAAACCAAAAGTCTTCAAGGACACCAGTGGTCCCGTTATTTTGGCCAGGAAGTCAAGAAGCACGCTAGAGTTTGACAAGAAGTAGTTTCCAACATGGTACACTACGACGCAGTCCTCAAACATGTCGGCGAGTTCGGCACGTACCAGAAGAGGATGTGCTTCTTCGCCTTCCTGCCGAGTCTGTCGGTCGGGATGCACATGATGGCCATGGTGTTCCTGGCGGCCACGCCGGCGCACCGGTGCAGGGCGCCCGAGGGGGCCGTGCTGGCGGCTCGGTACAACTGGAGCGAGCCCGAGCTGCTCAACATGACCATCCCGTGGACCAAGGACGACGATGGGAGACAAGTTCGGCACAGCTGTAAAAGGTAGCCTCCACCAGGCCTTCCTACGGGGGTACGGGGATCGTAGAATTCCGCAAAAAAAATCGGGAAATTGGCCAGGGGAGTCTGTCCACGCTTAATACTAGTAGGTACATGTTTCCCTGTGCGGCCGACCAACTCCTTTGGTAGCAAAACTCCCCTGGCAAATTATTCTGCCTATACACTAATACAGTAATAGCCAGCGTAGTCAGTCTGGTAGAGACTACTTGTATGTAAAAGAATCGTGGTTTGACTTCGATACTTCTCCAACAACTCCTTCAGAACTTCCCTGGGTCTCGTATAAACACTGTCCACTAACTCCAAGCAGATGTTAGGAGTAAAGATCGTAGTGTTTTCTGGGGTCTTCGTTTTTTTCAGACGCAAACACGACAACGGGAAAATCCTATAATGATCTTCTTCTCGAACATTTGATTGGAGTTGTTACGGTGCAAATTGCTGCAAACCTTTTAGAAAAAAATCTCATCTAGCGCTAGCTGATGCAATGAGACTGGTAACATTACACTTTCCCTTGGAAGGGCAGCATCGTTTGGGTCAACGAGGTTAAAACCTCCTTGTTTAGATCATTCACAACATCGATATCACGTCCCTATCGATATCATGATAAACATTCTAGTCCAGGTTCGCTAGACACGAATGTGTGATGTCCAAGGAGGTAGGGTGGGAAACGCAGGCAAAGAAACGTCTATTGTCAAGTTCAGTCACGGCCTCGTATTATTTTCAGTAGCTAGTAATCAAATCCGGAATAAAGCTTGAAGCTGGCTTCACGTCAAAAGATAAGTAAGAAAACAAATGTTTAAGGACGAATAATATTGCAAAGGGAAGACATCTACGAAGGCTATAACGTTCCACCGCTTTTCCGCTCTGCATCGCAAGCGGTTATGGCATTCATTGTCACGGCTGGATTCTAGGCTACCCCCGTTGGGGCTGATTTCAAATGTCCTAACAGTCCAAACAGATGTCGAAATAAAATCGTCACTTTTCTTCTTAAGGTTTTGTGGTTTGACTTTGATACTTTTCCAACGATACTCCTTCAGAACTCCCCTGGGTCTCGTATAATCACTGTCCACAAACTCCAAGCAGATGTTAGGAGTAAAGATCGTAGTAGAGTTTTCTGCTGGCGTAGACACAACAACTTTATAACGATCTTCTTTCCCAACATTTCATTAGAATAATATGGCAAATTGCTGCAAAATTCATAAGGAAAAAAACTGACCTAGCACTAGCTGATGCAATAATAGACTGGTGGTAACATTACACTTTACTTGAAGGGCAGTATTGTTTAGGTCGCCCTAACATGGTTTACATTCTAGTCCAGTCCTCTCCAAAATTCTTCGCTAAACACGCAAGGAGGAATGGTGGTGGAAGCAGGCAAACTAGAAACGTCTATTGTCAAGTTCAGTCACGGCCTTGTATTATTTTCAGTAGCTAGTAATCAAATCCGGAATAAGCCTTGAAGCTGGCTTCACGTCAAAAGAGAAGTAAGAAAACAAATGTTTAAGGACGAATAATATTGCAAAGGGAAGACATCTACGAAGGCTATAACGTTCCACCGCTATTCCGCTCTGCATCGCAAGCGGGTATGGCATTCATTGTCACGGCTGGATTCTAGGTTACCCCCGTTGGGGCTGATTCCAAATGTCCTAACAGTCCAAGCAGATGTCGAAATAAAATCTTCACGTTTCTTCTAAAGCTTTTTCCTTCCAACATCATCTTGAACTTTGATAATGAATTGATCGATATCCCTGCGATTTTCTCGGGCACCGAATTCGCGAATGAGTGTTGTGAAAACCAGCTGAAGGTTACTTGGGTTACTTATGTCAATTTGATTTGCCTACGCTTTAGTTAGTTAGCACAAAGACCCTTTTAGTGAACAAGGTCGCGCCTTCTGGTCACTTTGATAGGTGGTTTGAATGATTTCCAACTAGATACAAGGCTTCGGTTTGTCTTCTACATCTTTTAGATGCGTTTCATATGTCTTTTAATTGGCGGGGAAGTTGCCAGAATCTTCAAAATAGAAGGTCGTACAAAATGCCACAATTTGACAAAAAGACGTACATCTAAGACCGTTTTTAACTCGGGGTGTATTAAAGATGTAAAACCTCGCTTTGTTTACGTCAATTTGATTCCCCCACGGCCTAAGTGAGACCAGATATCGCCTCTGTAATGATGTCAGAGTCTTTTACTGACAGAAAACACAGGATCAAAGAGGCTCAAAGTTTGCTATGGCGTAACTTGGGACGTTCTGTGGGCGATCATCTTACCTTCATGTTGCTCACGTTTCGGTTCATTTAAGGTCCGCTGCAGATTGTAAGGACCTTGCTCAGGCATTCATTCCAACAAACACAACCGTATTCAAGGAGACTTCGTCTTGTTGGCTGAGCTAGGGCTCCTTTGTCTTGTTGGAAGTTCCTTTCAAACACATTCCGAATTCGGACGTCGTACCGACTTTAGGCCGTCATTATAGCATACAGGGAGTGTGTTATTTCCCCATACAATATCGCAGAAACAATAGCTTGGATGCAAGACTGTTTCCAGGGTCAGACTATTTCTACTAATCTCCAAGCAGATCCAACGGTAGCATAAGACTGAGTGTTACAAGCTGTCAGTGGAGTGAAGCCGGCCGAGGAGTGTGCATTGGCAACAGTAGGCCGGCTACACTCCTCTGGCAGCTTTTGATACTTTTGATACAGTATCTTATGCTACCGTAGGATCTGCTTGGAGACGTAGATATTTCTTTGGTTCCAGGTAGCCTGTA
The DNA here is from genome assembly GCF_000003815.2 of Branchiostoma floridae. Taxonomy (NCBI): domain Eukaryota; kingdom Metazoa; phylum Chordata; class Leptocardii; order Amphioxiformes; family Branchiostomatidae; genus Branchiostoma; species Branchiostoma floridae. The sequence continues at coordinate 13,480,328 of NC_049994.1, read as the reverse complement.
GCTGGTATCCAAGCCTTTTATCATAGCTAGCTGTCGAGTCTATTCCTCTTCTCACGCAAAAAGTAGACTCGGCAGCTATAATAGGTTCGGATAACAGGCTACCTGGAGGCGAAGTTATACTTAGTAATCTGTCTAGAGCCTGAACCCTGGAAATAGCGTGAGAGGATGAAGAAACTCAGCAATAATGGGTTTGGATACCACCAGGCTAGGCTCCTGGACCAATTATATGCCTCCAAGGAATGTTCGACACAGTCCCCCGGAGTTACACCCGAGCGAAATTTCCTTGGGGGCAT
>NC_049994.1:13129038-13179935 GCF_000003815.2 Branchiostoma floridae | reverse complement strand
AGAACAGGTCTGCTATACATAAAGCTACTGCTGCCTTGCTGTCATACTCATCTGGATCAAAAGGGGGCGCTGTTTCCAGGAGTGACAACATAATCCTGCTGTCATGATAAATTTTCAACAGTACAGCTCTGATCTAGAATTTGTACCCAACTAACGTCTTGGAACTACATCTTGGCCTTACGAGGTCCGGATTTACATTCCTTGCCAAGCTTGGTAACGAGATAAGACGCAGAGTACCATAGCAATCTTTCTTCAGAAGGAAAGATGCTATCTTGTCAGACAGACTGTACTTAGTAGGGGGCCCCAAAGCCCTTTTCCGTAGAGCGTAATCGGCGGTTTTAATTCTACGTACTCCGTAGCGGGACCGTTCGAATTCAACGTAGAGCGTAATCGGTGCATTTTGCGTCGAGCGATATTGGCCCCTTTAATTTAACGTATTACGTAGAAGCTAACCAGATTTTACCGTAAAACGTAATTCATATTAATTTTTCGTCAAGCGTAATCAAAGTTTCATTAAACTTAACTAGTCTACCGGCAAATTTTACCCGCGAAAATTGCATTTCTAAGGGTCCAGATTTCAAAAATTCGCCGGACATTCCTTGCTATGGCTCAACACTTCGGCACTGGACATGGTGAAAATATGTTTGCGGAGCGTCGTCCCCCAACCGAAACGCTTCATAGTACCGACCTTAGCTTAGTTAACAAGCAAAATTTGCCCCTTAAATGCAGGAAATGGCATTTCAGAGGGTTGAGATTTCAATTTTTCTCCGGGCGCCGGACGGCCCTTGCCAAGGCTTGCGACGGCTTGGACCTCCGGCGCTCACGACTCTCCGGCGCTCGTCGCCCTCAAAGACGTTTCTCTGACAGAAATGTCATTACATTGAGCATATGCCTGCCAGCAAAATTTGCCCCTCAAAATGCAGGAAATGGTGTTTCAGAGGGTAAAAATTTCCAAATTTTCCCGTACCTACCTTGCGACAGTTCGACTGTTCGTGATTTCGGCACTCGAAATCTGAAAATGATGTTTGGGGGCGTTGCCCAGCTTAAAGCTAAAACCATGTGAATTTCTAATTGGATGCTATTTAACTTAGCTTAGTCTGTGAGCAAAATTTGCCCTTCAAAATACATAAAATGGCGTTTCAGAGGGTCAGGATTTCACAATATTCCCGGGGGAGCATGCCCCCGGACGGCCTAGGATTGTCGCGCCTCCGCTTTCGGTGCTAAAAATTACGTCACATGAGAAATTTGCTGTCGCCGCCTTTGGCCATCAAGACGTCTTTAGAAGTTAAGCTTTAATCTTATTAATGGAATTATTAGTTTTGTTTAGATCTCATCTTCACATGTTCTGCCGTCGGCGGAGTTCAGCCAAAAGACAATAAAAATTTGCATAACACATATGAAATTTCGTAATTTAGCGTAGAGCGTAATAAAGTGTCCATAATTTAGCGTATTACGTAGCCGGCCCTCCTGAATTTAGCGTAGAGCGTTGTCGGTACCCCCCCTTGGGGGCCCTCTTAGTACAGCATAATGGTACGGATAGAGAAGCACCCAGATGGGCTAAGTCGTCAATAAGGACCTGGTACTTAGGCCAAACGACTTGTCTGTCCGAGTCTGAAACGTTTGAGACTGTAACTTTTTACAGTTGGAATGGCCTGGCCAAGGTATCCCATATCCTACAGTCATGGTTATACCGTAATTGATGTAGTTTGTAACACTTGTAGAATGTTTTCGGTACATTGCACAGTCAGTAAGAGAACACGTTGTAGCTAAGGACCACACTTAAGCCAAACGACTTGTCTGTCCGAACGTTTGAGGTTGACTGTAACTTTTTACAGCCTGGACAGTTGGAATGGCCTGGCCAAGGCATCCCATATATCCTACAGTCATGGTTATACCGTAATTGATGTAGTTTGTAACACTTTCAGTACATTGCACAGTTGGAGAACAAGTTATCACTTAGGACCACACTTAAGCAAAACAACTTGTCTGTCCAAGAAGTAATTTACATGTGAGACTGTCTGCAACTTTTTACAGCCTGGCATCCCATATCCTATAGTTATAGTTTATACTGTAATTGATGTAGTTTGTTACACTTGTAGCATGTTTTCGGTACATTGATGCACAGCAGGACATACAGCAGGACATATCTCCAAAAGGTGTGAAGATTAGAGTCTGGTACCTTGGCAGCATCTCTATGTTCAAAATTGAATTTTTGTCTTAACCTTAACTTTAAAATGGGAATATCATGCAAAACATACAATTATGACTAATAGGGCAATAAAGCACACAAAGGGTAAAAAGGTTTGTTTATTATCAATGAAATTTGTTGAGTGCACCGTCAAATCACTTAGGTACAGTGCTGCTGAGGTGATAACAGAGCTTCATTAAGAGAGGACAGTTTTGCGCCAAAAAGCAGTTACTCTACTTGGATATGATCAACAAGATCCTTCCAGTGTCACCGATGAAAGACATAGGAAAAGTGTCTGAAGCATCTGACTGAGGAAAGGCACAAACACATTTGACCATTTCCAGAATTATATCCAGGTTTTCTTGAGCTGTCTAACTCTAGGTGTATAGGGTACAGTGTTGGTTTTTGCTGGAATTTTCATTTTGGTATATTGGGTGTTTTCCACATTTCGGGCACAACTCTGCCATGGCAAAAAGCTGACAGAGCTGCTTCCTATGAGGAGATGTGTTCTGAGCTATACCTTGGCCAAACCCAGCTACTGAACAAGCTGGGCCCGTTTTTAATGGGGGTATAACAAAATCAAAAAAGAAAGAAAACTAGACAAGAGAGACAAGACGTTTTTTCACTGTTTTCATTTTTTTTTTTTTTTTTTTTACATCATTTCAAAGAACATACAAGAGAAGAAGGAAAGAAAAAGGGATGTGTCAAGCTACCCACAACAGGTTACTTGTCCGCCGAGCTCCCACCAACCCACTCCTGCCAACTTGACACATCCAAATAAAAAAGACATACGAAACGTACAAGACAGACAGTTCATACCAGACTGATACGACTACAGGGGGGAAGCAGGGGATTAAAAGCGTAGTCGCAGTTTTCCCCCGTCGACCCTCGCCCACTGCACTGAGCACCACAGAGACATAAACGTTGTTTCGTTCAGACGTACAAAGTCAAGCTTTATTCTTGAGCGGAGGCACTCCTTGATGTATGGGACCATCTCGACATGAGTCGAAAAGGTCTTGTCAAAGAGTGCTTCACAACGTGAGGACCATATGCGTTTCCTCGCGACGGCCAGGGTGTAGGTGATAGCATCTATCTTGCATTTTTTCCATGAGGGTGGCAGGATGCCATAGATAACCATCTGTTTATTTATTCGGAAGTCTGACATGACCCACCTCCTGAGAAAACCCTCCACCCAAGTCCATGTTAGCAGCACTTCGCTGCAGTACCACATGGCGTGCTCTACAGTTTCGTGGCCTTTACAATTCTGCCTTGGACAAGTTCCCGAGCGAATGTAACCCCAGTTCGAGCAGAGCAGAGCATTCGTTTTGAGGGCGTGGTGTGCAACCAGCCATGCAGTGTCCTTCAGTCTGTTCTCCAGGAGTGGGTGTTGAACAGATTGGAAGGTTAATGGCCAGGGAACAGAACGCTTGTTAAGACAGACGCTTGGAACGTGAGCATCCTTCTTTAGAAGGCTGTCGTATAGAGACCGCGTAGTGCAACCGGGGTCCCACTTTTTAGAGGGGGATGCCTCTACGAGTTCAGATACCAGGGACTGTAGAGCTTTGTAGTGGGGAGGGGCATTCGGGGAGTGGGGCATGTTATTGGACCATGTTGACGGGTCGAAACGTCTAATGAAAATACCGAGCCAGTACCTGGCGAGCTGCACCCAAGGTAAGTCTTCCTGGGACATGATGTCCGAGAAAGGCCGACTGTACAGACATTTTGCCTTCTTTGCTATGTCGATTAGGCCCCAGCCGCCCTTCTCAGGAGGAAGGTAGATGGTATTTCGGCTGATCATCTCACGCTTTTTGTCCCAGAAAAAGGCGAACAGTGCGGTATTGATTTCCTTCATGACCGAATCAGGAGGGGTGAACACCGACGCCAGGTACCACAGTTTGGCTGTGGCTAGAGAGTTTGCCACTGTCACTTTGCCTGTAAAGGAGAGGGATCTGGCTCCCCATCCTTGTAAGGTTTCAACAAATTTGCGTTTACCATCCTTCCAGTTGGTTAGGGGCATGTCAATGTTGCCAAAGACCCCACCAAGCAGACGGATGGACCCAGATGTCCATTTTATTTGTACAGGGGTGTCTGGTCTGTTTCTCCATTTCCCCAGCCATAACCCCTCACACTTGTCTAGGTTCAACATTGAGCCTGAGCCTCTGTTGTACAGCCCGACAAGGTCAAACAGCCTGACGATAGAGTCGTCTGATGTCAGGAAGGCAGAGTTATCATCTGCATACAGAGACATTTTGGCTTCGTAGCCGCCTGGGAGTTTTACTCCATGCACCTCAGAGTCTTTGCGGACTGTCGCCGCAAACGGCTCAAGAGAGATTGCATACAACAGTGGCGAAAGTGGGCATCCCTGCCGCACTCCCCTTGTTAGGGCGAAGGGAGACGACAGGGAGCCATTCACCAAAACGGAACTGGAGATGTCGTTGTAAAGTATTGAAACCCACTTCCGAAAGGAAGGTCCAAATCCCATTCGTGCGAGAGTCTGTTGTAGAAAGGAGATGTTGACACGGTCAAAGGCTTTTGCTTGATCAAGGGAGACAATAGCACATTCGATGTTATTGTTATTTGCGTAAACAACTATGTCTCGTGTGAGTCGGAGGTTGCACTGGATCGACCTTCCTGGTACACCACAGGTTTGGTCCGGGTGCAACACCGACGCTATTACAGACTGAAGGCGGTTATTAAGAACTTTAGTCAAAATTTTGTAGTCGGTGTTTAGGAGGGAGATTGGTCTCCTGTTCTTGGGGTCCAATTCGTCTCCCTTCTTTGGCAACAGTGTCAAAACCCCAAACTTCTGGCTGGAGGAAAGTTCTCCAGCATCAAGAGCTTCTTGAAACACCTTCAGGAGGTCGTCGGCAATCAGATGCCAGAAGGTCGTGTAGAACTCTTTGGGTAGACCATCACTGCCCGGGCATTTATTATTTTGCATGCTGCGGACTGAGTTTAACATTTCGTCGGTTGAGAGAGGGGCCTCCAATGCTTGGGCCTCCTCTGGGGTCAATGTGTTTTCAAGGTTGTCACAAAGCTGGTCAGAGGCAACCGGGTCCACTGGTTCCTCAGCAAACAGCTCTGCGTAGAATTCGTAGAAAACATTTGCGATTTCGTCATCCTCATGGACAACTTGTCCCATTGAGTCTCGTATGGCACAGATCCTTTTCTTCTTGCCGTTGGAAGCGGCCTGCTTTAGAAAGAAGGACGTGCACTTTTCCCCCTCCTCAAATTGTTTGATTCGGGATCTGACGATGGCGCCCTGAGCTTCAGAGGTTGCCAACTCTGACAGTGCGTCTTTCGTGGCCTTATATTGTCTCAGGACATCAGGTGAGACCGCACCAGCATTAAGCTGGTTGGTCAGATCCCCTAAAGTGTTGTTCAGTTGGTAACGAGCTTCTCTTTTGTCTTTGGCTATCTTACATGAGTGCTTAATAAACAAGGAGCGGGTTCGGTCTTTGACGTCATCCCACCAAGATCTCAGGGAAGGGTAACCCAACTTCAAAGTCTGCCAGTCCTTGTAGGACGCAGTGAAGTCCGACTGGACTTCTTTGTTCTTTAGGATGGAAACATTGCACTTCCACATGGAAGACTTCTTTTTAGCTGTTGGAAGCACATCGATTCCCACACAATCGTGGTCTGTGAAGTATGCAGGCCGGAAAAAATGGCCAGAGACGGGCAGATTGTTGGATGAGTAAAGTCTATCCAGTCGGCATGCTACAGCGTTATCAGGTTGACGCCACGTATATACGCGCCCATCCGGATTCAGCTGCCTCCACGAGTCGTGTAGGTTGTGACTAGCACAGAGGTTCTTTAGAATTTTCGAACCTCCAGAACTACGACTTGGATTCCCCCCTCTTTTATCTAGGCTGGGAGACTCAATGCAGTTGAAATCCCCACAAAGGACCGTGGACTCAGAGTTGGATAAGAAATTGCCTAGACCACGGAAAAATGTGGATCGTTCAGCTGCATCATTCGGTGCGTATACGTTGCACACTCGAAGAGAGCGCGTGCCGTCAGCCAGGACTGCGGAAACTACGCGACCCTCATCATCGCAGAATTTCTTAGTTATTTTCAAGTCAAGGGATGGGGAAAGCAGGATGCCTACACCTCTAGAGTTGGGCGTACCAAGGCTCCATAGGGCCTGCCCTCCCCATTCCTTTTCCCACTTAGTAGTTTCATCCACATGTGTAATGTGACTCTCTTGCAGGCAAACAATATCAAATTTGTGTTGTCTGCAAAAGTCGTATACCTGTTTGCGTTTGTTGGGATTGCGCATCCCACAAACGTTTAAGGTTGCTATAACCACCATCGTTAACATAAGGAAGGCATTGAGCCTATGCATATTTTGGGGCATCATTATAGAGATTCTCCAGATGACGTGAACTCGTCGATGGCTAGCTCTCCTGATAAGGGAAGGTCGTAACCGGGACTATGAGGGCCCTTCGTTACTGTCGACGGCTCACTCTTTCTTTTTGGGCTGACTTCTTCGTCGGAAGGCGCAGGCCTTTTAGAGGTCTGCTGGTCGACTTCCATCGCGTCAGATGACGGGTCTCCAGTATGTGGGGCCTTCTTCTTGGCCACCACATTTTTGACTGGTGTTTGAGGCTCTTCGACCTCGTTGTTCTGTTTGCGGCCATTTTTGGCCTTGCCCTTGCGCTTCTTGCGTTTCTTGTTGCGAGGATGGGTTGTTTCTTGCTCCCCGTTTGGTTCAATGCGCTCCGCAGAGCTCGGAGATGGTTGGGTTGCTTCAAGAAGCAGCTCCCTTTCTAGCTCCCTTTCTTTCTCCGTCAGTTCGTCAGAGGAAGCAAATTCCTCGGCGGAATCATCTTCCCCGCTCTCCTCCGACCCGGAGTCGCTGGAGTCAGTCTCGTTTGTTTGCTCACTCTGACTCTTACCACTGGAGACAGTCTCGTTTACTTGAGACTGCTCACTCTGACCAGGGGTCTTAGCACTGGCCACGGTTGCCTCAGCAGCCGGACCGCTGGTCCACTTATTGTCAGGCAGCAGTTTGTTGGCATATGAAGTAGGGCACCGACGTGCGGTGTGTCCCTCCTTGCCGCACTGATTACAGACTACTTGATTGCTGCATTCCGCAGAGGTATGCCCAATCAGTTGGCATTTGTTACAGAAGATGACAGTACATTGTGCTGCCTCGTGCCCTTCCTGGTAACATTTCAGACATGTTCTTTGTTGTCCGACGTACCGGAAAAAGGCTAACCGACCGTCTGCTAACCTCCAAGAGGACGGGATGTTTGCCCCTGGTTTGAGTATAACCTTGTACTGCCTGTTCCCATTACGGACAGTAGGTCTGTCCCTGTAGGTGGTCATACGGGAAGCCAGGACCTGTCCATAACGGGATAGCCAGTACCGTACGTGATTGTCATCAAACTCGTCCGGTATACGGGTTGCTGTGACGACTGTCTCAGCACTTCCGTACACACGGACATCTAAGTACTGTAGTGCCGAGAGTTTACCCCCATACAACTTTCTATCGTGAAGCGTACGGAAGGTCAAATCAAAAGACGTAGCGTTCAGCGCTTGCACTGTCTGGAGACTGGATGTAGGTATCCCCACAGAGTCCAGGAGTGCCCAGGTCTCCTGCTCAGATAACTTGTCTTTCTGAGCGGTATACGTAACGCAAATTGAGTTGTCTCTCCTCATTTTGCCTAGTCCAAAATCAGTCTATTTCTCTGTGGAGTATATGGAAGGTTCCTTCTAGGGTCTCCAGAAACCCCTTTTAGAGCCCCGGAATGCCACCTATTCTAAAAATAGCGATTGACCCAGAAAAACAGTGGCACCAGGCGGTGTGCTTGGACTGTACCAACCCCTTCACCCACTATGGCCGGGGGGCGAGGGTACAGAAACAGCTCAAAACACCACAAATTCGATTCGAAGCGAAACAAGACTATGTAGGAATGTTGGCACAAACCTGCTTTCCTTTCCTACAAAGTAGGAAGAGTATCCCTTCACGGGCAAGGGAAATATCTACCGGCAAAGATTGCACGTGTCCACCTACCACCTAGCGGCACGAGGACGTAGGGGGGACCCGTACGCTCGACGTGGAGGGTGTCGGTGGCACGAAAAACACCGTAACTCCTCCAAAAATCAACTTACAGAAGATCGAAAACCATCGAAATGATCCTGGAAAAACCAGCTAACCGACTGACTAAACCTCCGGCCTAGACTATCACTCCAACCATACAAAAATGGCTGAAAAAGAGCTCTAGACCTGCAGCACGCGGCAGAAGCGTCTACACGACGCCACGCATGCGCACGTTCATCCGAGTCCCTTGCCTCCTTTGCCACGTCCAGACATAGTGATTCTGTAGTTGATCAGATCGATGTGGGCAGCCAAAAATGGTTCTTTTATGTTGTAAGTTACGTGGGGGATCTCGTTCACTGCATAGAAGTGTTTGCAAAAGTGGACACTTCTGTTTGTGGCGCTGTGCAATCTACTTATATGAAAATCAGAGAATGATAACAAAAGCAAGAATTTATGCAAGAATTGTATATATTTTTCATCTAATTTTTGGAGGTTGATTACATAGAATGTCGTGTCTTATACACTGTCCAAATCAATAATTTTGTAGGAAATAAGTACAAATGTTGTATTGGCATTTGACCTGAGGCATCACATGCTGGTCTTGAATACCATTAAGGGCATGATATTTGAAAAACACTTTCATCTGTCAGTAGCTCAGTAACTAGTGACATAACACTAATTTTGTTTAATGAAAGAGGAAAATACATTAAGTTTACAAAACATGCCATGCTCAGCCATTAGCTTATACTAGAATCCATCCCACAATATTGCTCTGGTCCACAACTACACATCTAAAGACATGTAGTATCAGCATGAGAATCCCAAAATTTCCAAAGACTTCACAATTCTTTCCTTTTAAAGATTTTGCCCCTGCAAATGCGATGAGGGGCAGTCAAAAATTATGCCCAAATTTGGGCACTACGAACCGCGAAATGAGACATTCGGAGCAGATTTTCAAAATGAAATTCTGGACGAGTTTGCCCAAAACTGTACAACTCTGTTTGTGGCCCAATACAACCATAATATCTGGTACTTAATGGATGATAACAAGAATGTTATCATACTATTATATGCACTAATTATACAGACTATTTTATCTTAATTTTTTGTGATCATCTTATCATACACAGTGTCTCGTAACATGCCAAAGTCACACATTTTAAGGTTGAAATGCTGTATTGTTTAACCTAAGGTATGCTGGTCTTTAATACATGAAGTTAAATGTCTCTTAAGTTTGCACTGTTGCAATATTACTTTTATCTATGATATGTTATTTAAAAGTTTTGAGGTTACACTGATACACTTACCGTACGCCAACAACTTGCAATTTATTATTATCGATATTTGTTTTTATTGAATTATCATTGATTTGTGGTTTATTTATATACATATTGGCCCCACCTCAACATTGGGGGGCAGTCAAAAATTATCCCTTAATAGGAATATGCTTATATTCCTCGCGCAGTTCAACACTGCATAAAACATACAGTTTGTCAGTATAGGGTGAGAAGTAACAATTGACAATTTTGTCTGTGGCACTTTATGATTTTCTTATGTCAAGTGAATTGGTAAATTACCTTAGAATATTCAAACCTTTATGCAAGCCTTAACAAATATCTATTCATTTCAACTTTTAGTTTTAGTGATGATATGTCTATATCATGGGGTTCATACAATGCAAAAAATCGAGATTTTGAACGGAACTAAGAGAAATGTTGCATTGACCTATAACCCCCAGGTGTGCAAGTCTCAGCGTCCACGATGCAACTGCGCCCCCTAGCGTTTGTTTTTCTTCTCCAGAGTACTACCAATCTGGGTAGACAAAATACTAGTATTCAATACATTTTAACTTGATATTGCTATTAGAGGACATAAAAATTGTGTAAACGGAGAAGAGTTTACTTCCGTGTAAACGCATTGCACTGGCTTTTATCAATTTATGCAAGAAAAATAAACCCCAAACGTTTCATCATCACAGAAAAGTTACCTTGCATCGCTTCTTGACCTGATCTATGTCCATTTTCTCGTACCACATAGAGGTGAGATCGGTCAGGAGAAACTCGTACCCCTCCCTGTGGTCCACATGTGTCTTCAGGAGAAAATTCTGACCCTCCAACTCGAACCTCTGCCAGGATCGCGCGCTCAGAGCTCCCTGCCAAGTCTTCTTCCACTCCGATTTTGCAGACGACATTGCGGATATTCTACAGTTCTGGTTCTATCGTTTGGTCAACTTCAGGCAGTTGTAAAGTCGTGCAAATCTATAAAATATAGAGTACGGACCGAATATAATTTTTGTGTGTGCCGAAAGACGCGGGGAATATGGACGACTTCATTAAACAGTATAGGGGTCACCCTCACTACATTACTTTTAAAATATGGTTCATTTGTTCATCAAGAAACAAAAAGTCAAAAAGTAAATCAACAAATATTACTGATTATTATTTTGCAAATTCTATTACATACAATTGTTTCAAAATGTTCCTGTATTAAGTTCATTAGATAGAATTTTGAACTTTTCACCCCATACAGTAGTGTACTAATCGAAAGCTGCTTACAAACGCAACTGAATATCAAATGTTACTGTCATGCCTTCATGTCATTGTTGAATCCATAATGGAATTATGTTACGATTTCGTAACTTTCAAATATTATCATAACTTAAGATATTACTGTCTTTGAGTCAATTTCCCCTATTTTCTTTGTTTATCACTTTATTTCGATATATTGTCTCTACGTGTTATTGCCTTCTCAGCTGTTCAGAAACCCGGAAGAGGGAATGTGCTAGCTCATCAAACTGTGAAACTGCAAATTCATTTCGTGATTGCAAAGTCTGATTCAGCAGTGACATAGTTTACACGTGAGCAAGGAGGCTTTTCAGTAGGTTTCATGCCTTTTAAAAACTCTAAGTTCTAACACAGCACGGGCAAACTCACTTCATAGGCCCCGTGAGAATTTGGTCACAACCTCACAACCTTGGTCTGTGTGCAGTAGTTCTCACCTCATAAAAAGCCAAGAAAAAGGTAAGATGAAAAGTTAACTTAATGCTCAATTCTCAAAGTTTGCAGTTCAAATATTAAGGAGAATTACTGACAACATGTTTTATACACATAAATGAATCATCCATTTCATAGTTTAATTAAGGGTTAATGACCCGCCCCGAGGTGTATATGGTGTCATAACGCCTGGTCCTTTGCTATAACCACCGAATAAAACCACCGAGTGAGCGAAGCGAACGAGGTGGTTTTATGAGGTGGTTATAGCAAAGGACCAGGCGTTACGACACCATATATACCGAGGAACAGGTGGGTCATTAACCCTATTATCATATAGCCTACCCACACTGACCCATTCAAGAGTAGAGTAGAGTAGAGTTTCCGGTTGAGTAGGAGCGACAAATTCCTTTATAAAACATACATCTTTTATTCAGTACATAAATTTGAACAGTGAATTTGAACAACATAAAACTTGTACGTGAAATGAATTTCTGTTCCAAGGCTTGAAATAAGAACAAAGTCGATTCATTATGTTACAAACTGTTGCACGCTCCGTATTTCTCCACTCGCCCATTCTCCAGTTTGTCGAGTTCGTTCGTATCAGGCGCTAAATCTCTGCCGGCTTTCCTGAGGCATTCCGGGATCCCTGTGCTTCACAGCTCTTGAGAATCTTGTTCACTACGAACTCAGACACGACTTCTCCGAAGAAAGGTAGCATTTTGGTCCTCCAGCGCCATGACCGCTACTCAATGGCAGACCGTGGTGTTATTATCGTCTGAACTTGAATGGGCGGGGGTGCAAATAATTTTATTTTCCATTTGCAGTTTAAATTAGACATGACTTGAAATAGATTTTATTGTCTTAAATATTATAGGTAATTCAATGTTGTTTTAAGACAGCAAATGTTTTCTTTGAACAAAGAAACACGCACTACCGATGTTAATAGAGGGAGCCATCCCCCCTGCCATGCCTGTACTTATTCCCCTATCTTGACAGATGGACGATTCCAGGATATCTCATTCTGATTGGCCAGCGTCCTGTTTGTCTGTCCTCCTGATTGGTTTAAACTTTCAAAAGTTTTATCACATATGTGATAATCAAAAATTTAATGCACGGCTGTTACGGCGTCATAACCAGCATGAAATGGGGCCTTCTGATTGGCCCACGTCCCCTGGCTATATGATAATGGATTTTAATTCATACACTGGACTTGTTTATAAGGTCTTCTCTGCCTACTGTATTATCTCCTTGAGAGAATTATGCCCAAAATATGTTATGTGCTCTTTTTGATGACACCTCAGGCACAGAGCCATTTATCTTTCTGAAGCCGTTGTTCCATGATGTCACTGATCCGTGTGTTTGTGTACGGGACCCTGAAGAGGGGGCAGCCCAACTATCACTACATGGTGAACACAGACAATGGCATGGCCAAGTTCGTCGGTAAAGGACGGACTGCTGACCGATTGCCGCTGGTCGTGGCATCAAAATACAACATTCCCTTCCTGCTGGATCTCAGGGGACAAGGAGAGGTTAGTATGGTCACTATGGTATCATAAAAACTTCACTTTTGAAAGGTCAGAAGTAAAAAATGTAAAAAAAAGAAGGAATGAGACATGGTGGAAAGTAGATTACTTGAGTTGAGACTCCTTTCGTGGAAGTTTCTTCATTTTCTATGTCTAGAGAAAATACAGAAATGTTATATATAGCAACAGGTGCAAGTTTATCTTTACTTTTTTGCACCTTTCTTATAGTGATGGTAATATTTATGTATTGTTTATTGAGACTTACTACTAGGGCTGGGTATCGGTACAGCGTACCGGTACGAAACCGGTTTTTCTTATTGGACCGGTCCAGAAAAACCGGACCTGAAAAAATTAAGTGGACCGGATGTTGGACCGATTAGAAGATTAACAGATTATTTTATCAGGCATTTACACGTTTTGGCGCTTGCAGGTGGAAGAAAATAACAAGAGTGAAGTAAAGTAGAGTTTATGGTAATTTCTACCAAGTTTTACAGCCAATCATACAAGTGCAGTTAGCGTTGAAGGATTTTAGAACGCCTGTGTAAGTCTAATACTCCACCAAACAGATCTCTATGTAGTGAAATGGGCCATTGGTATGAGTCATACTGCATCAGGTCCAGGTTCAGGTCCGGACCTGGACCTGATCCTTTGGACCTGAACCGGACCTGGACCTGAATTTTCTGTACCGGTACCCAGCCCTACTTACTACATTTGTGGAAGGATTGTCTTAACAGGTGACTATCACCTTTTCAAGATGTTAACCTGGAGATACACTCACACCGATATATATATAGTGGTGAGGAGCCCTACACTGTCAACCAGTGTGGTTGGTTCTTTATCATTGTTAATGTGTCTCTCCTGAATAATGTCATGTCTATGTTTCACTTTTAGCATGTGGAAGGTGAGATCTACGATGTAGACCAGAAGATGGCAGACTTCTTGGATGACTTTGAGTCTCACCCAACTCTCTATCAAAATACACCAATTCCAGTTGAGCAGGTAACTCCCTTTTGTTACATTTGGGGTTTCAACATTTTTTTTCAACGAACCTAACAAATTTTTAGCCCGAGTACCATCTTTATTAGTGACCGCTGGCTCAATCATTTTGATTGCTAACTATGGAGTCTGGACCTGCAGTGGTTAGCAAGAGAGAGGTTTATTGAGCCAGCAGTCACTACAGAGGATGGTACTCAGGTTAGAAAAATTCAGTGTCTTCATTTTCTTGATAATGCATGCCTCTAAAGTCTTCTTATGACTTTTTTTTGTTCTGTTTGTTTCCATTCCATTGCATATCTGACAAATGAAGAAGAACAAGATCTTGGAGCCCTACTAGTGCAGTCCTCTCAATTCTGTATTTTGTATGTGTAAAAATTATAATTAAGACATTTTAAAAAAATTTATTTGTTATTTCCATTCCATCGTTAGCTGACCAATGAAGAAGATCAAGACCTTGGTGATGGGAAGGTCACACACCAGTGTTCTGCGTACCTCCTGAAGCAGTTCAAACCTTACATGGCCCAGCTGCCCTGCCTTTCCAACTACAGCAGCCAGGGGATACCTGGTGTCGACGCCTACATGGAGAGGTACAACCGAGACCCGACGGAGGGCCTAGATTTTGTCATAGGGGAAGTCAGATACAGGGATAACTGACAAAACCAACTACTGTTGTAACTCAGGGCAGGTCCAAACTGGCTATGACATTTTTTGTCATTTTTTCGTAGGAACAGATTGAGGATGAATGAGTGATATTTTGTTACTAAATCAGGGTTTAGCACTATGCTGCACATTTAGTATATCATCTGATTTATAGACATAATGACCCAAGAAACAGTCTCTAAATGTAGAACTGGGAAATGTCTATAGAATTATATATACAAGTGGAGCAAGTCTAGATACAAGTGGAGCAAGTGTTTTATAACTTTTAAAAAGTTGTTTATGACAAATACACATTTTAGAAGTTGGATTGTTAGTGTTTTCCTAAAATGCCAGAGTTGAAATGATGATGGAATAAAATGCTGTTAATGAATTTTATCCAGACTGCTAAAATGATTTTAGTACTGCACAGTTCTTCAAAGCCTGTACCCTGAAATTAGGTCACCATCAATAGATAAATGAGTTTGTTTATATTTCTGTTGTCATCCTTTTTTATGAGATCAGAAAGAAAGAGATGTTTACAAACTGTATTAATGCCTAAAGAAAAGGTCTTGGTATGATTGTGGTTTTTAAATACATGTACAAGGAAAATGCAATGAAATGTACACAGGTTAAACATATTAACATTAAACATATTAATGTACCATTAGGCCATGTTGATTTGATTATATGGATGACATCCTCCGGAAACTCCAAAACTGATGCGAGCGAGCGAATAAAAAAAAAGTTTGGCCAAAAAAAAAAGTTGCCTTCAGTATGAAATCAAAGTGGCCAGGAAGGTTGAACATAGGACTTAACACACATAGTATGGTATACCAACAGTTAGGTGTAGGGACCAGTACGTCATACGGGTGCAAAACAATTTTTGCGTCTTGGACCAATCCGAAAAAAACAGACCTGAAAAAAACCCCCAGAGAAACAGGTTTCGCCAATTACAAAATGGACACACTATGTCCGCAGCCATTTGGGGTCTAACTGGGGGGCCAAGAAGACAACAAGAGCGAAGTCAAGTAGAGTTTATAGTCAATTGCACCAAGTTTCTACAGTCAAAGGTACAGAGACAGTTAGCCTTTATTACATGGAGATGGGATTTTAGAATGCAGTGGGAGTCCAATAATCCACCAAACAGATTCCTTTGTAGCAAAATTGACCAATTACCATTGTTTTGAGTATTACCAGTTCTCAAGTTTCCACAGACAATGAGGTCCAGGTTCATGTCCGGACCTGGAAATGATCCTCTGGACCTGAACTTTTTTCTGTACTGGTACCTCCCCGAACCAACAATAGATTTTTTTTCTTTCTGTCCTTTCACATCTTATTCTTTGACTTTAGATTCATTTTGGCATTCTATGGCATTAGTTATCTGTTTTCTGATACTTTTTTTTTCAATCTACGGAATATTTGTGCTCATTTTACAGCTGCTTTGCACAATTTATTGTGTGGTCAAAAACTTTTTTTTTTTTTGGAAATGGCCGAAAATTGGTGCGAGCGCGGATGTCATCCATATAATCAAATCAACGTGGCCTTACTGGAAGAAACAAAGTGCATGTATGATTGCATGGCTAATGTATGCCAAATTTAGTGCAAACTAGCTCTATTAGAAGCTTCTCAGCTATGTTGTATGCAATAGTCTTTTGCTAATTAGTTTTCCTTCTAACCTACAGTGATGACCTCACAGATGCCAAAGATTTGGACCCTTGATGATCAAGAGGATAACAGAGACTATTTGTAAGAAAATAGTGCCATGCCCCTGATTATCCAATATCAAGTCAATGAAAACTGTTTTCTGTTTTTCCTTTTATGAATGTTATGTTAATGATACATTTGTACACAAGACCAAATCATTTGAGTAGCATATTTTTAACAATCATATTGAAAGAATTCTCACTTTAGAAATGTATCAAACATTCAGTCTTGAATTGAATTTGTGCATAAATTGGAAATTCTACCAGTGACTGTCAAAGTTAAGTGTATGCTTAGTGTGTTTAAAACTTTTATTTAAAATATATGCACTTCTAGGATACTGTATGAGTATTTCATATCATTTCATGTCATTGTAGTTTGTATTTACCAACTACTCTCCAGGCAGAGGTCTAGCTCCAGCTGTTTTGACATGTGTTTTGTCAGGCTTTCTAATTTGTCACTGTGGACATGAAGAAAATGGTACAGAATAAAATGCCTAACTAAAATGCCTATCAGACTTGTCAAAAACACCCAGAGCCAAACCTCAGCTTGAAAAGTATTTGCTGATTGTGAATAACACTATTCCTCTAGCCTCTGTTTACACAATCTCTCACTGGCTTGAATTAACTGTAACTTAGTGTAAGTTGGCTGCTAGGAACATGATTTTAGTCAGGCTAACTAATTCTCTAGACCTCTTCAAGTATGACAACATCAAATAAGGTGGGCTGTAAGGTTTAATTTTCTGAAAATTGGGAACAGTGACAAAAACTACCCAGCATAAGGCTGAAGTTATGACAAATATTTGTTTAATTTTCTGATCAGAACTGGTGTACAGAACAAGACTCTTCCCAGCATTTCCCCAAGCATTTGGCAGCTGTGATTGCAATTCCATCCAAGGCAACCCTTTCCATCACATGGTATTTTAACATATATATAGTCTAACAAGCATTTTGCCAGCTTCTAAAGTAGCAAATTTTGTGGCAATTTGAAGTAGCAATTCATGTGTTCTTGAGACAATTCTTAGTCTATAATAAGAAACGGATGTACTGCTTGGACTAGGGGAAAGACTGAGAAGCGGGTTCTACTTTAATAGTCACCACCAGGCTTTTCTGAAAGTAAAGGCAGAAATTGGCAAAATTTGGATAATGTTTTGCCAGAGCCTAGGGGCCATCCGATTCACTAATGGGGCTCCTATACTCACTCCCATAGTAGTAATTCGGAATGCACCTAAGCTAGAGGTGGCTCTTTTTGCCTAGCTGGCCAACTTTCCTGCAAAATCATTCTCCTTTGGCTAATTTCTGCTATTTTTTCAGCCTACAGAAAGGACCGGTGGGGACTGCATTCTAGTCTCAAAACTAACAGCATGCCCAGATGGCCTTAGCTATGTGAGGGTTAATCTGTGGCTTAACATTACTGTGACAAAGAATGGCTATATCTGTGTAAGGCCTCTGTGAAAAGAGCACAGTTGCGTTAGCTTGGCTAGGACATCTTTTGTCTCTCATTTAATCTCCGCAAGCGGATCCTACGGTAGCATAAGATAGTATCAAAAGCTGCCAGAGGAGTGAAGACGGCCTAGGAGTGTATTTGGCTACCGGAGGCTGATGACTCCCTTTGGCCAGCTGTACTCCTTAGCCAACTATCTTATGCCAATGGTAAATATGCCAGGAGATTATCTCTTATTTTCATTAAGCACTTGGGCATGTTTATCCAAATGAGTTGCACACAGTCTCTCGAAAGGTGTCAACCAACAACTGTCAATTACAATTGATTCACTAGATGATACCGTAACAGTACATGATTCATGACATATGTCAAACAACCAACTACATGGGATCCCCTTCCCTGACTTAATATCTAACAGATATTCAAATCAGGACATTTCATCGACAACAGAATTATGTATAATGCGGGGGGTTAGCGACACATTGCCATGAACACACGAATGTGTAGGAGGCGTACTGTGTCTATGTTGCAGTGGCAATGACTTGCTTCCCCTCCCCCCCATAATTCTCCATTCTTCCTAATATAAAGCAAGGAGGTTAAAATTTTATCTTTAGCTCCTTGCAGAAAGGTATCTGTAAAATGGCCTTCCAGTATGTCCACTATGTAAAAAGAAAACATGAATGCTATTGTATTCAATTCTGTGGAAAATAAAGTTGTAGATAAACTAGCTGGTTACAAATAATATGACATAAAATGGCTGCAGCACGCAATAATACATGGCTATTTCTGACACATGTATTACAGTTCTCCCCATTCAGTAATATTTTGACTATGGTACATGGACATTTTGCTCACGACAGTTTATATTTTGGCTGTTAGTGTTCATAAGAACCACAGAATATGGCCGTTTGTTCATGAAGACAGGTTGAGTTCAGTTTTGAGGGACCAAAACCCCAACCAGGTTCAGCCAAACCCAACCCAATACTGGACAAGACAACTGGCAAACTCCCTTCTAGTTTTGATTTTACTGCAGCCACATAGTGACCAAACTACGAGGATAGACCAGCAGAACGTCAGTTGTTCCAGCCCACAGGCCACCGGAGCATGGTTAGTTTTGAGCCCTACGAACTATCTAAATTTATTGCTGTTGTATTATCGTCTACTGAGGGCGGCGTAGGGGTTCTGTGTCTCTAGGGGTGCGTTCTTCTCCGGACCGCCCACCCCCCGCGCTCCTCGCGTCACCGTAGAGAACTGTCGGTTTTCTTCCGCTGCTCTCCTTTGTCTGTAAAACATTATAAATATTGACAAAATCATACACTCAACTTCGGTTTGTAGCTTGGGAAGCTTTTCAGATATTTTCTATCCCTTCATCAAACCAGTAGATCTCATATTCACGTTTAAGACAAGGGAAAAATTCAAGTTCGCAAAGACAGAAAAAATAGCCATGCGCACATATTTTGTTGCTCAAACATTCAGGTTTTCATTTTATAACACATGCCTAATGTAGCCTTCCCATAGATGGACCAGGCACTTCTTATTCATTGTTTGATGTTTAAATTTGTAGACAAAAGCTGCAACTGTTAAAGAGAAAGAAAAGAAACTAGTAATTCACAATTACTTGATATCCTTTTTGGTACACCATGACCAACTGTTGGAGTCAAAAGTGCATGTTCTGCTTTTGAATCTGCTGCAATTTCCACAGAAGCCATGCTACCACAAGTCATCTATACTCACCAAAAATTTCTACGTGGAGGTGGCAAGAAATAAGAGCAACAGAAAACTTGTCACAACATTCATTCTACATGAAACAGGCTTAAACAAACTGCTGTATTGAAAGACACAGCACTTTTTTGTCATAAATAAAGACATATCTACAGTGAAGACACTATCACCTACTGAAACCAGTGGTAAGAAAATAAAGATAAAGTGTAATTTTAAAATAGATTGAAACATCACAGTGATTGAATATCAGAATAAGAAAGAGTATGCAATACCAAACAGGGCAAGGTGTTGGAAATGTCTTATTGTACCATGGCACTGATTTTGAGTGAGCATATCAGGAGCATGGGATCATTTTTGCAAGGTTACACAAAGAAACAGGATCACTACACCATCATACTTTCACACTCTTACCCTTAGGGAGGTTTTTACCTAGATTCTATTAGAGTGTCAAAATTCTTTAGTGACTGAGAGTCGCCACACTTCAAAAGTAACTACCTGCCCACATACATGTAGGCAAGGTTTGATTTGTTCCCCAAGTTTGTTTGTTTGAACCTTTGTTTATTTATGAAATTCAAATTGGCGTGCTGACCGCTTTTCATTGAGGTCATAGTGGAAGAGGCAAGGGTCAGACAAAGTATATAACAGAGATACATTTTACATCACAAGTAAGTAGAGGATGCCTGTGGTATTGGGTCTAAAACAGGTGGTCCTTTTGGTACTTTTCTGAAAAAAAAAACCAACAGCTTGTGTCTGAAAAGTACACAAACATAACACCCACCCCATTCCAGGTGGTTTATCCTGCAAAGATGCGGCCAGTGAGGGGAAACAGGTCACTACACCATCATACTTTCACATTCGCAATCTTACCCTTGGGGAGGTTTTTACCTAGATTCTATCATAGGGTATCATAGAGTCTAAAACAAGTGGTCCTCCTGGTATTTTCTGGAGAAAAAAAAAAGCTTGTGTATGAAGAGAACACAAACACAACAACACCTACCCCATTCCAGGTGGTTTATCCTGCAAAGACGCGGCCAGTGAGGGGAAGTGTTGTTCGCTAGTGATCTCCGGCGGGGCGCGGGAGCCTCTCTGCCTGCCCGACCAGCTCGGCGTGGCCCGGGACTCCTGCGCGGCCATGGCGGCACGCAGGCTGGGAGGGATGTACTTGCTGGGAGCGGCGCCCGCAGCGGCGGCGACCGGGGCAGGTGCAGGGGCTGGCTCTGGTGGTGGCTCTAGAACAAGAATAAAATGAATTGTTATAGAGACACAACATCATGTCACAAACGAAAATATAACCTTCTTGGCAAAGGTAAAAAACTAGAAACTTGACAAATACAGTGCAAGCAAATACATCATGTTTACTTTCACATGATCTAGCCTAACACACTACTGCCCTAACTGGTGGTGGCTCTGAGACAAGAATAAAAAAACTAGAAACTTAACAAATACAAATACAATGTAACAATTTCAAGCAAGTAAAACAAGAATAAAGAAAAACTGGAAATTTAAGCTAGCAGTTGCAAGCTAATACATTGTGTTCACTTTCACTATGATCTAGCCCAACAAACTACTGCTCCATTCATTCTTGAATAAAGATACTCTTTTTACACAACCATTGCTTTATTCTCACCAACGTATTATTATAACATGTGTTAGTTTCTTTCCTTTGTTATTTATGATTTCATTGATCATACTCTATACATCTTGTGTGGTATAGAGGAGAAGGGCACAGCATAAACTGTTAAGGTTTTCCCCTCCCCCTGCACCTATTTTATACATTCTTTTCTGTATTCATTATCATTTTGTTGTGCAAAATGAATAAACAAACAAACAACGTTTCAGTAACCGTTTGTCACCTTTTTCAGGGCAATTCTGACTGGTTCACATTGAACTGCAGGACGACAGGTGTCACTGTACAATGTGAACCAGTCAGTATTGCCCTGAAAAAGGTGACAGACGGTCACCGAAACGTTGCTAAGAATTATTCGAAAAAACTTTATTCAGTGACGTACCAACCTGCTGAAACTATTCATGGATCTTATGTTCATTCTTACTTGATCACTTTCCGGTAGACAACAGGGCATAATTATGGTCCAGACACCCTAATAACTACCTGCTACTGTGCTGGGTTGCTCCCCTGCTGCTGGCATCCTCCAGGGTCCTTGAGCAGACTCCCTCGGAGGGAGCGGCTCTCCGGCTTCATCATACTCCTGTTCCTCCTCTGGAGTTGCCTCCTGCTCTTCCTGCCTCTGTTCACTAGGAATGGACAACAAATCAATGTGTTAAAACACTCTGTGGTATATCATACTTTAAGCAGCTTGCTGAAGACAGCAGTTTAGACCTGCAGCAACTTCCTCAATCTATTTTATATAGCATACAAACAAAATGCTTTAGCACTGTGATATGTCTGTACAGGGCTTAACAAATGGATGCTGAATCCTTAAAAAAGTTAAAGCCTACAATTATATCTTGGCAGGAGAAAGGCCACTTTATTCTAAGATAAGAATAAAGTGGTACCCAAAAAATGCTATTTTGCTGTAATTCATCTGACACTGGAATCAACTTAGTTATTTGTGTACCCAGACTGTTACATGGCCAGCTGTACATGGCCATCTTAAATGACTTGAGTTAAGATTGAATAAATGTCTCCCAAGATTTCCCATTATCAGTACCTGATGTTCAGGGATGCTATCCTGAGTCCGCTGTAGTCTTTCTCCTCAGGCTCTTCTATTTGTATCCAGTCCGCATCCTGAGGGAATAAGGAGTTCAATCAACCAAGAGATGATTTGTCAATAAGCTCTTCCACAGAGTTGACTACGCATGTGTGGGTGACAGGAATTCTGGGCAATATGTCAAAGGTGGAGGCCACATGAATGTAAAAATTCCACCATTTTGCAAGTGCCATTGCGTTACGGACATTGTCATGGAAATTTTACAATGGGTGAGAGGAGACTATTTACTTATGATGGGCCTTCACCTTTGACATATTACCCAGGATTCCTGTTGCTTGGACATAAGTAGTGAACTAATAAAATTGTGAAAGAGCTTACTGCACTTGGTGGTCACTGAACGGTGAGCCCTAGCACCTTTTGGGCACTTGTTCGACCGACTTTGCTGCCATACAAAATTTATGATGCTTTGTGCCATATGGATAATTCTTTCTCAATAGCTTACCTTCCTAAAATCTGTTAAACATATCAGAGTAACGGTTAAAAAAACTTAAACGTAAGACTGGAAGGTCATGATATGTTACCATCTCCAACGTTTTGAAAACAGCAACTACAGTAGTTGGCAAGCTGTCAAAAATCAGTACCGGTATATTATGTAATGTGCAATTAAGATTTATCAAATACTTTTACTAGCTGTGATTTCAGCTGCTGTAAATACAGCTCTTTTTTTTCTTTCTCATACATGACAGTTACCTTATTTCAGCTCCTTTATGTCAAACTATGGCGTAGTTCGCTGAGCAACCATAGATCTTCGTACACGTGACAAATCATAACGCACGTAAAAATACTGTGCCCCCCTCCCACACTTTAGAATATATTAATACGTTACCTCTTCTGTCGGTGATCCTTCCTTACTGGGTCCCTTATCCGTCTTCTCTCCCTTCTCTTTCTTCTTCTTTGCTGCCTTTTTCTTGCCGGGTCCTTCTAGCTCCTTTGCAAGAACGTCTGTGCTGATTTTCCCTTTCTTCTTCTTCCCTTTGCCTTTCGATTTGTCTTTTTTGGCGAAAAAATCATCCAAACTTTTGGCATCTTCTACGGGGTCTACCTTCCTTTCTTCTTCTTCTGTCCCTTCTTCTACCGCTGACACGACGTCCTCTTTACCTTCTTCCATTGTTTTCAGGTCCTTAGATGCAGGAAAGGCGACGAAACTTGCGGAAATATTGTAAGATTTTTGTCCAGTTCTTCTGGCTCGACCCTTCGCATGCCGGACTCCAGCTGTAGCGCATGTGCAAGCCTCTGCTCTCGGGGTTTCTCGATTTTTCTCGCGATGTTACGACATGGTATTTTGGCAACGCTCCATGGGAGCTCCATGGGGCAGTTCCGTGGGGCAAACTTTATTTCAACCTAGGAAAGACTTTGTTATAAACCTCCTTGTTTCATGCCAAAAATATACACGGTAAAAAATGCCAAACTGCAACGGCAGTGCAACATGAAAAATGTAGATTTGGAGGTAAAAAAAAAAGAATGCACACAATTTGGAATTTTGCTTGAAAATCCAGGTTCAGGTAACATGTTAACCTTCATTCATTTCACATGTCCGAAAACAGAATCACATGGAAAAGTAAAACTATTACATTCCGTCGTACCATCAAAGAGTGGAATGAAGCTGAGCCTCTGTCATTTCAGAACTGAACTTTGCAGCGTACGTTCCACCCATCGTACATCTTAATTTACGTACTTGTATGTACAAAGGACAAGTGGCACACTGCGAAGCTCATTAACATGTCTATCCGACAACAATAAATTTCACCTGACCCCATCTTTCTTCATTCCTTCCCTTTGTCTGCACTCTTAATGATGCACAGCAGCTAATAATCTGCCTTTAACAGGCAAAGCAATATTGAAGAAGAAGATGATAATGATAAGGATGATAATGATGGCAAATCATGATGATTACGATTTGCTTGATTCAGGAATTAAAAAGTTTTTCTTTTTCAAAACAAACCCTATGTACGACCGGACTTACTAGTACTACATCTGTCTGACATCTATCTGACCAACTACCCTCTGGACGAATGCCTCCATGGAGCCTGCATGACCCAATCTCTACAAATACAGTTCATTCGCCTCTCTGTAGGCTCTGTGTGCCTTTTATGGCTCGTAATAGTAATACACTTTTTGCTGATGTCCGATGGACGAACATCATCTTTTTGCAATGGGTAGTTTGTGCAGCCACTTCATGGGTACAGAGAGCCTGCTATGGAGGCTAACAGTTCCTGTGGTACTAGTAACTTTCTGGCTATGTAAATTGTGTATATAACGTTAGACGTATAGGACTTAACGTTATAAGGACTCTAAACGATGTAGCTGTATCTCTGTTATATACTTTGTCTGACCCTTGCCTCTTCCCTCATGACCTCAATGAAAAGCAGCCAGCAGGCCGATTTGAGCTTTCATGAATGAATAAAGGTTCAATCAAACAAACGGCCTGCTGTTCGATTTGAGCTTCCCACTAAATAAAAATAATAATAAAAAAAGGTTCAAACAAACAAATTTCCTGTACAGATTTTCCGGTGGAGACATTACTGTTGAGACATACTACAATTCCTAGGTTGCACATATATTAGGCTCGTCTTTTAGGCGTCGCCAAAAAAACTGTGAACATTCGAGAGAAAAATGCATTACCCTACATATTCGGTAGGAGGCAGTAGGAGGCGGTGAGGACCACCTAGAACCAGAACTCTCATCTAATCTCGCGTGATCTTAGTCACGTACTTTATTTTAATTAGGTACATCAACAGCCAATCAGACTAGCAGGGTTAGACACTCCTCCAAATTGACCAATAAGAGACGAGGAGCTCTTATTTTCCATGACGTAATGACCGGTATAAAACCCGGCTCGCACGATGGCCAGACTGTCTTTGATTTCACCGGCCGGCGGAAGAGTACGGTTGTGAGTTAGGTCAATTATTTATTTATAACAGAAGGATCAGGCATGATGAGACTTTCCCCGAGGATTCTCAAGAGTCTACCGGCTCTAGTGGACCACTATTCTCGCTTCTCACCGTCGCCGTTGTCTATACAACAATTCCTTGATTTCGGTAAGCTGGCTTCCTTTTTATTCTCTCGTGAAAAATGTTGGAAATTCTGGAAAAATACTCAGGAAAACAAAAGTTTGTGTTACTGGAAAAACCTGTTACATTACATAATCATCTAGATCCATTCATAACGCCTGTTTTGATAACAATTTCCAGAAAGGAACGGTGGTTTTACCGTTTATAACGTTACAGCAGTGACTGTGTACCGTTACTCAGGTTCTGTTATTTTCCATGACTCGCTCGGACTGCATATGTTTACATTTCCATTCAACGGAAAAGCGGCGCGGACTGGAAACTTCCATCAGAAACCAGTTTTCCAAACCTATAAATTTCCATATCTCAGCCGCCAAAGACTTCGATTATTTTGTATATCATGTAGTTGACCAGGTACGTGAATTCTTGGGACCCAGGGAATCAAAGAAGCCTACGTGTTCGTTTCCGGCTTGGATATGTCGGCTATGATACCTTTGCAAAGGGGTTCCTATTAAACTTAATATTTATGGGAAGATATGTAATAGTCCAAGCCTATCTACATATGTGTACAATGATATGTACGAGAAAGGCATGATTATGTGTTGTATGGTTGGACTCTAAAACTAGTAAAAGGCCCCGTTAGTTAGTTGTAAATTTCCATTGATCCCGCCAAATAGTTTATTTTTGGCGCGACCCAAACAAGGGATGCCCTGGTTGACCGCATCCACACGTACACACCCCCTGGGCAAATAAAATATTAGACCAACATAAAATCACCCAAAAGGCAGACAGACTAACAGATACAACCAGTTTGACACCAACAACTATTAAAGCAATTAGTTTCTGTGGTTGGTCAGTTAAAGTTAGACTATTTTGCCATACAGTGACCTTTGTTTTCATTGTGTGCTAATTTGCATATGCCCCATGACTGGTTGCACCAGTTTTGATGGACAGGCGGGCAGACTGGTGTCATGTCGTCATGAGACTGGTTGTCCTTGTCATATTATGGCCTAGTTGAATGACGTACAAAACAGACCATATACAGGGTGACTATGTGATGTCATGACGTTTTAAAAGGTCATATTGACGCCACCCAGTATTATATTACAAATACAACTGGTACACACCGCCAGTGTTGTGGTATATAGCAGAGGAGCCGAGGAGAAACATTAGATTTCGGCCGCTGTCAGTCGCTGGACGACGCTCAAAATGGGCACCCGACAAATGATGCAGAAGCTGAACAAGGCCTTGAGCCGTTACGGAAATTTCCACCCGTCGCCATTGTCTCTGAAGAAACTGTTGGACTTTGGTCGTAAGTCTGTTGCTTTGTGTTCGTTTGAGTCTTTGAATAGACACTGTGGCCCTATGTTCTAATGAAACGTTGCTTGTGACAGTTGTGTGGCTTGTGCTGAATATTCTAAGGTCAGCTACATGACGGAAATGCTTTTGGGAAGCCGGAGGTTCTCTTTGCAACAGTTACAGGATATAGTTGTTTGCATTCGTACTATAAACACTGAACATTCTGTCCCACAACACTTCGGTCTGTATTCTAGGTACCACCCACATATTGATCACAAAATATGCCCTTTATGAGGAGTCATCGTTGGTAAATTATTCATACATTTTGCTCGTAAATCCATGGCTACAAATACAATACCCAGTGTAGCCAAAACAAAAACATACTTGCACTTGGGTGGTTTTGGATATCTGTTGATATAGTAGCCAGGGTTCTAGCTAGCGTATTTTAGCGTAGTGGGCCACTACGCTAAAATTTGTGACCACTACGCTAAAATAAGGGCCACTACGCTAATTTTTCACTAGCGTAGTGGTGTTTTGCTATCATTTGCTTGTTCAATAATGTCTAATCAATGTCTCACAATGAAAAATGATGATATGCCAATCAAAACTGACCAAAAAATCCTTCAAATTACTTAACTTTTAACTCTCACTCTAACTTTAAATCTCACAGCGAAGGGACCAAGATCCCCTTCCACACTAATCTCCTGATTGGTCGCTTCGCTACCATACCATTCCCACTACGCTAAAATGAAATCCTGGCTTGAACCCTGGTAGCTGGGATTTTTTTTAACTTAAAGATACACATTTAACAAGACATCTTAACTTCAGACAATGTAATTTCAGTATAAGGGAAAACAGTAAACATACAAACACTAAACAACAGCTGCTAAACATACAAAACTGTGCATAGCTTGTCAACCTGTATGTAATATATGGCCCCTTGACAGGTTCTACAAATTTAAATGTTTAGAACTAAAATTTTGTATTATCCACTAAGTGTAGCCTAGATTCATGGTGCAAATTGTCAAGAACTTTCCGTTGACCCTAAAATCCTGTCAAACTTTCTTTGTAGAGTTTCTAGTTTTCTATGAAGGAATGGTTAAATATGCACAAAAAAGTGGGTGTGTCTGTTGACAACTATAATAAATTCCATTCTTCCATGACTTGGTCAAGCCCAAGGTACCAAATCCTTTTTTTCTGATTCTACAAGCAAATGATAAAGGGATCTGTATGCGCTACCAGTATCAGGGATAGATAATTATGATTTTGTATCATTTACTGTCTAGTGAATACTTTTGGAAAGTTTTACTGCTTGGTTTTATCTCCAGTTCATTTTAGCTCAAGTAAAATTTGTCCATTCTAAAAGCCCAAGATTTTGTTTTCGAGACGTCTCATGAAATTTGAATAATCATTTCTCAAGCCAGACCAATTTTCTTCACAGTACCAAGGCAATGGAAAAAGTTTGTATGCATGTAGAGTAGCCGATGACGTGAATTAAATGTTTACATCAAGGAGGTTAAAGAAAGAGATTCTTTAACCTCCTTGTTTACATGCATGTTGGGTCGCGGCTAGCAGCCGGCCAGTAAGTGATACAGCCGGCCTACGTGACAGACGAGTAGTCACTTGACACTTTGGTAAGAAATAAATCCTTTCCTTTTGTTCTCATAGCTGTAGGTTTATACCCTATAGCTAGCTGTCAATAAATGTAAACGTTTCCACCATTAGAACACAGCTTTAGATTGACATTAGAAAATGGGCCCCTAAAAACCAGGAAAACATAACTTTTTTTTTTCAGTGGTGAATCAATTTTAGTGTCTTGTTCAAGCTGTTATTGTTTTGAAACTCTAGTAGGAGGAGGAATGTGTGTGACAAGGTGACCCCGAGAAGGGGGAGGGGCTGAGACCTAGATACATGTACACATGTACATGGTAACTGGGATCAGGACAATTCGGCCCTTTACTTTACAAACTGATCCCAGTCAACTCAACCAATTTTCCTGATCAACTTGGCTCAACACCCTGGTCGTCCAGACCAACCAAGGCCCAGTTGACGGTGGTGTTGGGCTCAGTGATTTTTGCTATCTGTTTGTACATATAACTTTTTGCTTTCTTTTTCACTTCAGACAGTGCAACCCAGACAATCGCCATTGACTTGAAAACTAGTACCTCACTACCTGTCTCATTTTTGTGCAGTGCTTTGCATTAGTTGTTGAACTGTTGTATATCAGGTGGTTTCAGGAACTGGCTTTGATTAACCTGTGGTCACATCATGCTGCCTGGAATGATCTTTCTTTCCAAGTAATGCAGACCAGACATGCCAGACCAAAAGAACCCTGAAGAACAACTCTTGCATCATTTTCTTTAAATCTTCGCCAACATTGATGCAGGAAGGTGCTGATGAGAGACTCAGAGGCACGATGCAACTCGATTCAAAGGGAGCTTTATTCACACACATGTGAAGTACAATCACGCCATGATGGAAGAGAGCGACCACGTGACCCTTAACACTGACGTCACTCAATAGTGACGTCATCACATAGTGGCGTGATTTATCTTCTTTTCCATTTCTTCTTCTTTCTGCCTTAAGATTCTGATTGAAACAGAATAAAATCTGACAATATTGTCTATTTTTAGTGATAAATCTGCAGAGCGGACATGAACTATAATAGTATTATCCATGAAATACCCCTCCCCCTGTTACAGAAATAGAAAATTTAGAACCGGTGAAGAGAAAGTAACATGACAATGTACGTGAAGGAAATCGTTGACTAATGAGGTAAGGTTTGTAGAACATGATGTAACAAATAACTTCAGATTGTGAATACATTACGTCAGAATATTGAAACAGTTGAATGAGATAAAGTGTCACTGTTACCGGAGAATTACAACGTCTAAATTAACGTAACATGGGTAAGAATATACAATAGTAATACTCAAAAAGGTTACTGATAAGATATGGATCAGAGTTCTGTTTGGCTAGTGAGTTGTCCCAGTTCAGCGTAGGGCGACGTGATCTCGGTGTTCAGCGCTCTTCGTAGCAGACGAAAAGTCAGTGTTCACTGGTTGAGATGTTCCTACAGGCAGCTACAGTTCCGTGGGTTGATGCTCCTTTTAGTAGATGACAGGTTACAGTTACGGGTAAAGTTCCGGTAGCAAAGTCCGTGGGCGGTCTCGGTCGAAGTCGGGTGAACCAGGAAAACATTGCGGATGTTGTTGTTGATGGACGCCGCAAACACTCGGTCGGGGGAACGGAAAAATAAGGATTGCCGGATAAATAAGCCGAGGCTACTCCCTACAACTTCTATGAGTCCTCTGGGGGTTGTTCAGCGAAGCTCCCTGCAACTTCTATTGAAACCTCTGTGGGTCTACAGCGAAGCTCTTCGCAACTTCTATTGAAACCTCTGTGGGTCTACAGCGAAGCTGCAACTTCTATTGAAACCTCTGTGGGTCTACAGCGAAGCTGATGCAGGGATTAGGTGTAGACGGCACGGCGTAAATTCCGACCGGGGTCTCCGCGAAGGAGGTGAAACGCCAGAACCCCTCCTACACAAGTGAGAACGTCCGCCATTGTTGTAGCTACATCCTTTTGGTTACGATTGGCCCGTTCCCTCTATTGCGACTCCTCCAGGCACAAAGTTCGGGTTTCGACATGGGTATCGTTTCCCAGCCGCTGCCACCACGCCAACATTGATGCAGCAAGGTGCTGATGAGAGACTCAGAGGCACGATGCAACTCGATTCAAAGGGAGCTTTATTCACACACATGTGAAGTACAATCACGCCATGATGGAAGAGAGCGACCACGTGACCCTTAACACTGACGTCACTCAATAGTGACGTCATCACATAGTGGCGCTTATTTTTTGATGACCTAATTTTAAGGACAAGGACCACTATCCAGGCATTCAAACATATTATAGCTGCATAGTCTTTCATCTTTCACCAAGCTATAACTTAGTATAAGACCTGCAATCCATGTGTGATGTGTGACTAGATGAAATCGAGTAGTACTAGTAGTCTTCTTTGTTGCCAGACTGAATATTGGCCTTATAAGTTATATTCTATCCTACTATAGATGCAGAGTCTTTTCGTTAAATAGGTATCACCGTTTGGATACCAGGCTAGATGAATATAGCTTCTTTTGCTGTTCTTGAAGTTGTCAGGCAGAATATTGACAGCTGACACTGAGTAGAACCAGCTGCAACCTGTACCACAACGTTTGGCCTTGATAATGTAATGGAGCACATACTTGTGGTCGATTCAGGCAAATACCACATTCGAAGTGCAGGTAAATAGAGTAGATAAACCTGCTATTTTATTTTTAGCAAACCAAGTGATAGAAACCTAGATGGAAGATAATAAATAAAAGTATATCAACCATTGTTTTATATACAATGTGCATGCGATATCGAGCCACCTAAACATTTGGAAAATAGTATAATCAAAGCAAAACTGTGTTGATTTTTGTGTTTACCTTTTTTCTGAAGTGTTTTGTAGTTTGGATGACCACTATGTCAATGACCGTTATGTCACCCAGATGAATCACCTATGCGTACAATGTTTTCACTTCAGTCAATGTGAACAAAGTCCACGTCAACATGACTCGAACGAAGTCCACGTCAACGCGACACACCTATTCAACAGTATAAAGAGTATAATCCTATATATTAACAATATAGGGTGTAGAAATGTGCTTATTTTCAAAATTAGTACGCCATAGGTAATAACTATTGTCATGTTACCTTTGTAGGCAAAGTTTTCGATATTACTTAAAGCATGTGTTATTTTAATTGAAGGTTATTTTTTGTGCACAGTGGCCAGAACCTGTTATGGGTTACTTTTATGCACAGTATATACTTACAAATCCCTAGTAAGCCAGAAACATTATGATTGAGACAAGCTCAACTCACTAATTGTAATTATAAGTAAGAGTGTCAGAACTAACTGACCCAATAGGAGAAATGAAGGCTGATTCAGTGATTGGGAATATCCCCTATCCTCCTAATGACATGGCCTATACTAAATAGACAGCATTTGATAGCTTATTCATTCTAGGTTTAAATTATGGACTCTGTATAGCCATTTTTTTTTCATTCTACTAGAAAAGTACAATTCTCTAGATTTCACTTTTAGTTTGACACCAAGAGCTGCAAGAAAAACAAAAACAACAAATTGCATGAACCGGTTCAATCCGCCAATGGCTGGTCTCAGAATACGACACACCCCCAGGCTTTTACGTCATTGAAAACACAGGGGCCAGATGTTTGTGTTGTTGTGCCAAACCCTGGATAACTTGTTAAAGAAAGATGTAGATACGTGGCTAATTGTGGTGTAGTAGAAC
The DNA here is from genome assembly GCF_000003815.2 of Branchiostoma floridae. Lineage (NCBI taxonomy): Eukaryota > Metazoa > Chordata > Leptocardii > Amphioxiformes > Branchiostomatidae > Branchiostoma > Branchiostoma floridae. The sequence goes on along the minus strand of NC_049994.1, from coordinate 13,148,309 downwards.
CTTGACTCACTAAATTAGTAAAATAATGTTCTGAGACTGTGAGAGATAAAATGTAATGCTTTGTTCGCCCCATCTCAGTGATTGTCTAGATCTGTTCTACCCAGCTATAAACCCTTACATTTTCCTGGCTACAGCCCAACAGTTTGGTTGATTGGTGTCAAAGGTTCGATTCCTGCTGATGTAAGTGATGACATCAGTATTTTTAACAGCCAATGGGAGTCTTGGAAATGGCACACACCCCCAACACACCCTTACATATGTTTACATTAGATGTAATTTATTGGCACGGTCACAAGACTATGAGTAGCAACCTTTGTTTGGGGCCTCAAATGGTGGTTTATGTTTTGCTATGGTAGTACCTGGTCAGGTCTCACAGAATCTTATTTTTGTGAGTTTGCAAAATACTTTTTTCATGGCCCTATTGTTGCTTTAGATATTGGAAGAATATCAATATAACCAAAATTGTTATAGATAATAACATGCTATCCTGTCATTTTTGTAAAACATCTTAGGGCCCTAAAGTTGTTCTATGAATATTTGCCATAATTGTTACTGTAACAAAGGCCTAAACTGACTAATTAATGAGTCTATTATGTGCCAATAATTGGAATATAATCATAGCTCTACTTATTGCCTTGAAGTGATAATAATCCTTGTTCATCTTATCAATAAAAAAACCTTTGGGGCCAGATTACGAAGCAGAAACACTGTCACAAAAATCGTATATATGTTTTGAAAAAAGGACATGTTTTTTATAAGGGGGCAAATTAAATCCACATATGTTTTGAAAATGGGGCCTTTTTTTTAAAAGGGGGCAAATTAAATCCACATATGTTTTGAAAATGGGACATGTTTTAAAAAAAGGGGGCAAATTAAATCCACATATGTTTTGAAAATAGGACAAGTTTTAAAAAACAGGGGCAAATTAAATCCACATATGTTTTGAAAATGAGACATGTTTTTTTCTTATCGGTCATATCTTTTAAAACAATATGCATCTTGAAAATAACCAAAATGAGAATATGAGACGAAAAAAAAAAACATACCATTTTCATTTTGTACCGAGTATAAGTTTATCCCCCAATCCAGGAAACCCACCGGTTTGCAAAGTGGTGCTTTCAAAATGGTCTATCGTTTCCGATTTACCCCCCATTTTGATAGTGGTGCTTTCCAGTTACGCCGATTTCAAACTGGTCGATTTCAAACTCCAAACGGAAATGACGTAAGTCTACGAAGGACCATTGGGTCGTAGTACGAAGGACCATTGAGACACAACCTGTTTTAGCAAAGGAGCTCACGGTGTGCTCACAGCGAAGGGGCTGCATGCTCGGCGAAGGAGCTGTGTGCTCACAACGAAAGAGCTGTGTTCACACAGCAAAGGGGCTGCGTGCTCGGCGAGGGAGCTGTGTGCTCACAGCGAAGGGACTTTGTGTACCAGGCTGAAGATGGTCGCCGATTGGTAGCCGCCGATCCAGGCGCCGATTCGTCATTAGACATAACATAGCAATTAGCACCCCATTCAGACGCCCATTCGAAGAAGCTAAAAATTTCTAATTTCCTTCATAAGCTTAAATGGATATCAAGAACTTCTGGATATTGTCTATTACCACCCAATATATGTATATATATATATAAATAAAGATAATAACAGAAAGTATTGTATCAACGATTAAGCAAAAATAATGGGCCCAATCGGCCGCCAACTTCAGACTGGTTTTTAGATAGCGCATATCTAAAAGCGAATTTAGATAGCGCATATCTTAACGTATTCAAAACGTATAAAATCTTACGGGCCGGATTTCATTAATGAACTATGGGGAAATTAACTAATTTACTAATAGCTATAGGAAATAGGAAATACCCAAGCAAAGGGGTGCTGAAATCGGCTGCCATACGGCTTGTAGAGTAAATTGCCTCTTACAGCCCGTGAACTTTTAAGACGAATTTAGATAGCGTATACCCCAACGTATTCAATACAAGTATCAATTCTTACGGACTAGATTTAATTGATGAACTAGAGTTGAAGCAGTTTGGCCTATAAGAAATCGGCACTGAGTTAAATTACAGTCAAACCTGTCCGTAAGATTAGATATTTGTATCAAATACGACAGGTATGAGCTATCTGAATTGCACTTAAAAGTTCACGGGCAACGTTTAGACACTAGCCGTATGGCAGCCGATTTTAGCCCCCCTTTGCTCGGGTATTTTCTATCAATTAATTCCCTCGAGTTCATTAATTGAATCCGGCCCGTAACATTCGATACTTGTTTCGGAAACGTTAGAATATGCGCTATCTAAATTCGTGTAATTCACGGGCCACGTTTAGATAAATAGCAGATTGCTCTACAAGAGGTATGGCAGCCGGTTTTAGATCAGTGAAGTTTGCCGCCGATTGGGCCTATTATTTCTGCTTAATCGTTGATATGATACTTTCTGTTATTATTTATGCTTGTATATACATATTCTGGGTGATAAAAGACAATATCCAGCAGTTCTTGATATCCATTTAAGCTTTTAAAGGAAATTAGGAATTTTAGTTTCTTCGAATGGACGTCTGAATGGGATACTATGTTACGTCGGACCAATCGCCGACCAACTTCAGCTTGGTGCACACAACTCGTTCGCCGATCACAAAGTCCCTTCGCTGTGGGCACACAACTTGTTCGCCGAACACACAGCTCGTTTGCTGTGAGCACACAGCTCGTTTGCTGTGAGCACACAGCTCCTTCGCCGAGCACGTAGCCCCTTTGCTCTGAGCACACAGCTCATTTGCAAAAACACGTTTTGACCCAATGGTCCTTCGTAGTACGTCTTACGTCATTTCCGTTTGGAGTTTGAAATCGACCAGTTTGAAATCGGCGTAACTGGAAAGCACCACTATCAAAATGGGGGGTAAATCGGAAACGATAGACCATTTTGAAAGCACCACTTTGCAAACCGGTGGGTTTCCTGGATTGGGGGATAAACTTATACTCGGTACAAAATGAAAATGGTATGTTTTTTTTTCGTCTCATATTCTCATTTTGGTTATTTTTAAGATGCATATTGTTTTAAAAGATATGACCCATAAGAAAAAACAAGTCCCATTTTCAAAACATATGTGGATTTAATTTGCCCCTCTTTTTTTAAAACATGTCCTATTTTCAAAACATATGTGGATTTAATTTGCCCCCTTTTTTAAAACATGCCCCATTTTCAAAACATATGTGGATTTAATTTGCCCCCTTTAAAAAAAAGGCCCCATTTTCAAAACATATGTGGATTTAATTTGCCCCCTTATAAAAAACATGTCCCTTTTTCAAAACATATATACGATTTTTGTGACAGTGTTTCTGCTTCGTACCAGATCTTCATGTTGTGATCTTTGCCAAAGGTCTTTGACCGGGCATGAGCCCTCATCAACCAATCAGATCACAGGAAATGGGACACACCCCTGACACACCTCTGTAGCTATTTACCCAACTTGTTGCTATCAACGAAAATTCTTTAAATTAGGTGAAAGTCATCCAAATTCAGAAGTCAAAGATTTTCTCTCTCCTTTCAACCCATACTAATCTCTTTGAAAAAAGCAACAACTTCCAAGTCTTCTGAGTGTTTATATTTATAATGAAATGTATGTATGCAGTATACGTACATGTAACATTCTCATGTTCCCCAGACCCCAGGCATATTTTTGTTTTTGAAAGGCCTGCAACCGACAGCAGCCAATCAGAAGGCTGGAAATGGAACACACCCATACAATCTGCTGCATGATACATTCTAGTGTTTCCCAACTCCAGAACTAGTTGATTAAACTGCTAAGTAAGGTGGATACAGGGGTTAAACTCTGCCTTATTCTACTGACTCATGGATTTTCTGTCAGTGTGTGTGTACAGTTATTTTATGCTAAATCGATTTAGTTGAAGTTGAACACCTGTAGGGATTAGATAGCATTTAACGGAAAGGTCTTGGTGTGAGAGATTATGTAAATGCAATTTTTGCTGGTTATATTTATCCTTCTACGTGCTGCGTATACACACAACCAATACAAATTTGGGGCCAAATGGCTACCTTAGCAGTATTAGTAGTCTAAAGGAAAAGCCATGTCTACATGTCACTGTGGCACAAGCAGTAAGGCAACCCTGCTTCTTGGCCATCGGGATCCAACTCCGTGGATCTGTGGGCCTGAGTTTGATCCCAATTGCAATGTCACCACTGTGCCCTGTCTCAAGAATAACGTCTCAATAAATCCTGTGCGACAATGTGACAATGTGGCATCTGCCTTGTCTGTTTCTTCAGGGTCCAAGAATGCGTGTGAGAAGAAGTCGTTCACGTTCCTGCGGCAGGAGCTGCCCGTGCGCCTGGCCAACATCATGAAGGAGATCAACCTGCTGCCAGACACGCTGCTCAAGATGCCGTCAGTCGAGCTGGTGCAGAGCTGGTCAGTCATCTCTAATTCATTTCTGCCAGTAGTAGTAGTAGTAGTAGTAGCAGCAATAGTAGCTCAAGATGCCATCAGTCGAGCTGGTGCAGAGCTGGTCAGACATTACTCCTACATTTCTGCCAGTAGTTAAGTAGTACTAGTAGTAGTAGTAATAGTAATAGTAGCTCAAGATGCCATCAGTCGAGCTGGTACAGAGCTGGTCAGACATCTATAATTCATTTCTGCTAGTAGTTAAGTTGTACTAGTAGTAGTAGTAGTAGTAGTTGTAGCACTAGTAGTAGCTCATGATGCCGTCAGTTGAGCTGGTGCAGAGCTGGTCAGACATCTCTAATTCATTTCTGCCAGTAGTATTAGTAGTAGTAGTAGTAGTAGTATTTCTAGTAGTATTTGTTACTATTTCTTCTACATTTCTGCCAGTAGTAGTAGTAGTAGTAGTAGTATTTCTAGTAGTATTTCTTCTACATTTCTGCCAGTAGTAGTAGTAGTAGTAGTAGTAGTAAGAGATCCATATAAAAAAGAATTGTGGGGCTATTGGCTTTAAAACTAGGTTGAGAATGAAAGAAGAGGGGGGAGGATGGATGAGGAAGGAAGGAAGCCAGATTTATGCATGTAGGAAAATAAGGAAAAAAATTAAGTAAAAAAAATTATAAGATTATCATAGATCTAACAGATTGAATGGATTATTTTCCTGAAGACCTCTAACACTTCTTTTGTGCTTTGTGTTGCATAGGTACATCCAGAGTCTGACAGAGATCTTGCACTTTGAGAATAAGAGTCCAAGTGATTCAGCAATTATAGAAAAGTAAGTAACAAATGTGTTGCATATTGGTTTATACGTACTGTACATGTGTCAGCTTGGAATACTCATTGATATTTTGGAGGAAGTGTTAGAAGATATATTGTCATTAAAATGGTAAATGTGCTTACATGTTCAAAGATACTGTAGTTACCAAAAAGCAAACCAAATCATCAACAGTATAACAAAATTGCAGCTGGCTTTACCATCTGTCAATTCGCTCATCTAAAAGGAAAACATTTATGATTTAGTTATAGGGCATTTGCTACATGAGGATCTAAACGTAGATTTGTTTTGATTGCGGTGCTGAATCAATGATATGAAATTGGGGTACCCTAGCAATGGTGGTTTGTACCATTTGGAATGAGGTAATACCACATGACTCTGTGATGGGTTGTCATGGTTACACCATCACTTAGTGGAAAGACATTTCTTCTTAGTGGATTTGTCAAAGAGAGTAGGTGGTCTGTGGGTACTACACTGGAAGACTTCAGACCTTGAGCAATATGTAGGGATCCATGATAAAATAATGTCAGTCCACAATGACAAGAATAGTGGCAGTGCACCTTACAGACACATATCCCAATACAACTGTTTAAATTCCAATTAAAATGAAATGTTTTGATATCTTTTCTGGATTACAGCACAATCAAACAATGTAATTTTATTAAGATCGGGATGATGAGATTTACAGACAAAAAAGGCAATTATTATAATCATATTATAAAGACCCAGCGCACGTGGGTGCAAATGGGGCTCCAAACACATGTCTTTGTCTTCCAGCTTCCGACAGACCCTGACCTGGCTCTACTTTCTTCTTAGCGATGATGAACAAATGAGGAAGACCCTCACAGAGTTAGTTTGTTTAGCTTGACAAAACCCATGCCTTTCACCATCCCTTCGTAATGATATTAATAGATAAATGTCCTGTGGTCCAAAATCAGATAAAGAAATTGACTAATTTTGTCCAATGTCACAGTCAAAGACTTATGTAGTTTTAAACCTGACAACGTGGAGTAGATGCTACTACCTGCAACAGCAATACTAGGTTTCATAGTTTCAGGCAAATAAAAAATTCACAGCTTATTTTGAAGTTAGAAATTTTTAAATCAAACTGAAAGAGATTCAGAAAGCAAGGACCTCAAGACAAAGCTGATTCTGGTTTTGAACCACTTTCTCAAGTTTGGCTTTAACCAAACTAACTCCCCATCCACCCGTCTTTTCATACCTTCACTTTGTAAGAATAGCACCGATTGAGGCTTTTCTCTGGACCAAAGAAAGGTCATTGCAAGAGGTTTGCCTTTGTTGGAAGCATGGACAGCACTTTTTGCAGTGTTTTACTCAAAACAAAGACATTGCTACACTCTAATAGTAGAAGAATGTATTGTGGCATGGCATTGAATTAACCTCTACCAGGCTCCACAGGTTGCTAGCAAAATAGTAGAAATTGGCCAAATAAGACAGAAAACATGCCAGAGGAGTTTAGATGGCAGGGGAGTACAGTATGCAACCTAAGGCCGGTCAACACTCCTAGTCTAATTGACTGCTACTAGGCTTTTATTCCTAACTTGACCAAAGTCCCCTATTCGGCCAGGCCGGAGTCTGTTAGAGAGCTTGAAATACTGATTTTCTTTTACTTACAAGTTGTCAGAACTTCCACTCCGCAATGATTGAGTATGCCTGTATTTCCTTCAGTTTTACAGAGACGCTGTACAACATCAGAAAACGACACAGCAACGTTGTGGAGACGATGGCTCAGGGCGTGATCGAACTCAGGGACACCCACGGCATCGACCACCAGACAGACTCCAACATACAGTACTTCCTGGACCGCTTCTACATGAGCAGAATAAGCATCCGGATGCTGATCCACCAACATGGTCAGTGGGCGCATCATCTGTTTCTTACCTGTTAACAAATCTTGTGCATGTAAAAATGCCCAATGCACACTTGGGGTTCTCACCAGGATTTTTTCACAGCACATTTTTCCGACAACCCTCGCAAGTCAGGGAACAAAGGATGCTAAATCAGATACAAAGAGAGATATACTTAAAATATATGGGGCATCTTAGTGACACTGTTGTGAGCCGTTTAGGGGGTCTGGGGGCATCCTTTCCCGGAGATGTTTGGATTTATAACCTTCAGAAACACTATTTCCTCCATTTTGAGGGCCAAATTCAATGCCAATGAAGTAAAGCCAACAGTTTTATGTTAACCTTTGTTACAAAGCAAGAGGCAAGCCTCCTAAACTGGTTAAAACACAGCATAGTGCCGAAATTACAGTGTATGGATATCTCATCATACAAAATTTATCTGAAAGTTGTTTAGCCTGAAAGTAAAATACATCAAATGGTTCAAAACTCCACTTGACATCTGATATTCCAACCATTTATTATTGGCATGGTCCCACAGTCATGGCATTACATGAAGAGCGTTGTCGTCACGAAGTGACATCAATGACACTTCGGAATGTGATGAGACTGGCAGCACGTGTATCTACGTGACAGGCATGCGCTGCTCAGACAGGCGTGACGTGATGGAAAATTGTATGACCTACGGACAGCCTAATGTATCATATTACCAAAGGATTACCCGGGACTTGGGTATGGGGGTTTGTGCAAATTGGCAAGGAGACTACATGTAGAGCTCTACAAAAGGGGTTCATGCCCATAAATTTGTGATGACTTGTGTAAGTGGATGGCTAAATAAAAGATGTTTACGTTTTAGTCATTATCTTTTATCATATAGAAAATTCAGGAAAAACAGCTACATACTATTCACATACATTTAATGAGTATTAGACAAAAAGCGCAATATTGAGCTTATAAACGTCTTCTGCTCAAGATTACACAAAAATGACAATCAAAATTATCAAAAGGAACTCAAGATTACAACAAAACATCAAAGTAAACTGAATTTGTCCAGTTCCCCTGATGTTGTAGTAGTTTTGCGAGCGACACACAAGTTTGCAGACTGATTTAGTTCCCCGATGTATGCTGTAGCTTTTGCCCTTCTCCGCACAAACCTATACGTAAAGGTCAAGCACTGAAAATAGCAGCAGGAGAATGTCTCCTGGCAGCCTTATAGGAAGTGGTTGAAGGTCTGTGGACTGTGTGAATGTCATAAGCATTGTTTGCCTTCGGGTTGGCGACAGGAAGGATATATGAATTATGATAACAGGGTGGTATTGTTTTTGGCACGTACTCAAGAGAGTAGCCTGAAAAGTCATCAGGTCGCTGAAATATTGATTTTGTGTCCTTGACATTGAAACAGGGCTCAAAAATATCAAAATGCTAGCTTACAACCTCTTTGTGTAGAAAATAATTGCATGTACAGTGCTAGAAATACCCACTTGCACACTTACAAATGCAACATACCCACTTGCACACTTACAAATGGAACCACATTTGCTTTGCGTAACTTTTAACCCTGGTAGCGCAGTGTGCAACCTGAAATTTTGCAGTTGGAACACTGCTTTTCCCTCAGCTAAGATGTGCATATTATTAAGCTTTTGTATTTATTTCTTGATAAGATAAAACGTAAGTAGTTAAAAGTAACTGGAAGAAAAGATAATGGATAAGTATCTGATTTGAAGAGAGTAATAACTTGGAAGTGGCTTAAGTGAAATGTTGATAGCGCAACTTGGCTTTTGACTCAGAAAAAAGTATTTCAAGCACTGCATGTACATATCTTGCCATTTTGCAGGATGCTCAATTTCAGTTGTTTGTAAAGCTGTGTACCAATATGATGATGATGATGATGTACCAATACATGTACAATGTACTGACATCGTTGTTGTCTTATGTTCCTCCAGTTCTCCTGTTCTCCCCGACACAAGAGACACACCCCCGCCATGTGGGCAGTATAGACCCTAACTGTGAGGTGGAGTCAGTTGTTTTAGGTAAGTCTTCATCTCAGTGGCTCGTTACTGAGCATTAATTAACACTAACAGGGTTGGACAAGTCCACTAGCCCGGGGCAGGAAAAGTACTGTAATTCCTGATTTTTTTAATGTACTTTTAAGTTCGTGGTTTTCACGGTGACGACTGTAACATGAACTTATTATTACTGATAACAAATAATATAACTTATATTATATATTATAAGAGAATTTATCATGTGCACCTGCTGCCACCGTTCCAAGAACAAGTTAAATTTTCTCAGACTGTGAGGGTTTGGTCCTGAGAAGAGTGAATTACAGTATTACAAAATTTCAAATTCTGTCAGTAAACTTTGGGACAACCATAGACATACCAGGAGGTCCAGGAAAGCATGCATGTTAATCCCTTAATTTTTCTTTCTTTATTTGTTAGTTCAGCTAGCCAAAGCCCTTGAACTAATCTGTTGCAAGATCTTTGATAACAGAAAGCTAGCCCTGAAGGAAATACGTAGGATTTGAAAACAGGGTGTTTTGATTATGATTTAACAATTTAAACTGTACTTCCCTTACAGATGCTTATGAGAATGCCAAGTTTCTCTGTGACCAGTACTACCTGGCCTCACCCGAACTGGACTTGGTCTCTCATAATGGTGAGTTTTACATACAGTCAAACCTGTATTAGGGGCCACCTCTACAGAGGGACCACCTGTCCATAGTGGCCACTTTTTGTCAGTCCCTTGGGTATTTTATCTACAGGTTGCCACCTCTATACAGAGGCCACCTGTCTATAGTGGCCAAATTTGTCCGGTCCCTTGAGTGGCCGCTATAGACAGGTTTGACTGTACTTCAAACTATCTCTGCTGCCTTTCATTGCTTAAAAAAATGTATATAGGCAACAATTGTCATCAATTTGACAGTTATAAAGAGCAATATCTTGCCTTACATTTGGGAGTTTGCAGGTTCAAACCCAATAGGGTCATACTAAAGTACTCAGCATTTATGAGAAAAATTAGTGGAGTTGAGCACAAACCGCTACCAGTGGACTATCCCCCCGCTGTGTTTGCACGACTGTGTGTCCCAAGGGCTATATAGAATGGAGATGGACGCTGCCCCTTTACGCTAAAAGTTGTGGGAACAATTTTCTTCTCAGAACAACTTGAGGTGATTCTCCACAAGTCAAGAGAATGGCACATCTTCACGTTAAAACTTGGCCATTCCGCTAGTTTGTTTTTTGTTTTTTTTTTGTTTTTTTTATCCAGCAAATTTCATTAGGACCACCCAACATGTGGAATTTTCCACGGCTGAATACCTACACCTGAACTGACACACAAGTACATGTACCGCACCAGAGATAAGCTCCCCCCAGTAATGATCTCTACTCCACAGTGTGTCTCTTAGACCTTGAAACATCCTTCAAAGACATCTATTGGTTCATTACCTTAAAAGGTTTTCAGCTTGATACAAGATGTGGCAGGATGGGTACAATAGCCCACATGGCAACCCCTTTTAGATTTCCCTCAGCGGCGTTGTAAGAACAGTATTGTTGGCACTATGGGATTTAAAGTAATGCTGATACGATCTATCCTCTTTGGTGTGATTGTAGCCAATGCTTTTCAGGCTAAAGTCCATCAGTCAGGCTTATTCTGCAGTTCTATATCTATTAATTATGATATAGGGTAAGATATGTCATTGGTGTACAATTTGTCAATGTTAACTGTTAAAATTGATTATGATAGCAGCTAGCAAATTCCCCTAATTCACTTAAAAGCTTGAAGTGGAATTAAATAGACAGTGACAAACAGCGTTTCAAAGGCCATGGCTTTTTCCAGTACCTGCTATTTTGTATTACTGATGCTAACATTTAGTTGGGTGTTACAAATTTGTCTTTCTCTGCCAGGATGACTGTCACCTTGTTGTATTCTGCGATGTATTTTTCAGTATGCCAAAACTATCAAGTATTACTGACCTTGCATAAAACCAGTAAGCTCTGGTAGTGTCCCCTCTATACTTTGCACACAGTCATTTAGTAATCATCTCTCTTGGTTCAAGTCCAAATCCAGCTAAAGCATGATATGCTGTCTATTAGTGTTGAGTAGCTTCCCTTGGGACTGTCCTTACACCAGACCCTGCACGTACGCCATGGCACTCAATTTTCCCGATGAACTAGAAGCCCAATGACAGGGCTGATGATGTGACTTGTTGATGCCAATTTGGATGAGCCACGTGCCCACGTGTACTAAAGCACTATGTATTCAATGGCCACTACATATCTTAGTTTTCTGCACTCCAATGCCAGTAACTAAGAAACTAATAGCCCAAGAAGTAAAGAAGGATAAAAACCCAAACAGCAGTTTGTGTCCTTGTCCATTAAGATTTTTTATGAGGGCTTGAATTAACGGGGGCCGCCCTAAGACGGTTCCCGTCGTAAGATGGTACGGATTTTTTGCTGATCTTATTATCCATAAGTACACCGTGTTTGTTACCACTGACTATGCTGATTACAAAGGTAAATAAACCAAGTCCATGCACACAGCTTTAATTTGCATTCCAAGTATACTTTAACATATTTACTTCATTTTTTTTTTAAACAGAATTCTGACAGTAATGTTGACAGTGCTGAATCACTGCGGTCACCGGCCTCTGCGTATTGGCGGCTCGTGTCGCTAACTATACGAACTCTTTCAAGCAGTCACACAACTGCCATGATACACATAAATAAAGCTCCATAAAAGACTATGAATATGGGTCTTCAAATGTTTGTTGAGTAGAAAAGCAACCAAAAGGAAGCGACATAAACATTGCCACCATTGTACTCCCAATGGAGTGTAGCCGTGAAGGTGACAGACTAGAGAACGCTCCCAAGATTTATTTGACTGTAACAAATGATTCGTGCTGTCTATGAAAATAAGACTTGATAGAGAGATGTAGATGATATTTTCATATAATCAGACAGAGTTTTGTTGATGTTGGCGGTGTCGTTTTTTCGTAATGGTTTTTTCAGTCGGGCATTCACAATCAGTGCATTCAGCACGTTGCCCGTAAAAACATCAGCTGGATTGTTCTAGGTAGAGCCTTCCTCATGTGAGACAACAAGTACATACAGTCACGATTTTACTGTCAAAAGAAAGCTAAAATATCATACTATTAATTTTTTTTCTGTGTACTTAAATTTACCACTTACTTCTGAAGAGAGCAAAATGTAAAAAAAAGCGTACCAAGTTAGGCACACTGTCCAGCGTAGCACAAAATTGGAAGGTTACATACACGAAATTGTCTCACAGTGTTTGCCGCTTGTAACACCCAGCGCGAAAGGTTCATAAACCACATGAATGCATTTCTTATTCAAGTACAGTCAAACCTGTATTAGGGGCCACCTCTACAGAGGGGCCACCTGTCCATAGTGGCCACTTTTTGTTGGTCCCTTGGGTATTTTATCTACAAGTTGCCACCTCTATACAGAGGCCACCTGTCTATAGTGGCCAAATTTGTCCGGTCCCTTGAGTGGCCGCTATAGACAGGTTTGACTGTATGTTGTTCAAATCTATGTGTAAAAAATTCAGTCATCTAAATGTGACCACTCTCAGGCAACTAGCGATGGAGCGCCATGAGTTTGAGCGCAAGAAAAAGCGTACCGTGTTGGGGCACCTCCCGTTACCACATTTATATTGCTAGAATTTTAATTTTTTCATGAAGCAGACAGTACAGTTATTATTATTAATGTATAGAAAGTTGTCTTTTGTCTCCTTTTATACAGATATTTCTAAGGGGTAAGAAATAAAGCTATTTTGATTAAAAATCTAAATTGGTCTTTTGTCACATGTATGGTTCCTATGTCTCTATCTCAAGTTTGTTGATGAAATCTAGGTGCTTGCAATTTTATTTTATGATTGGGCACAAACTTGCAAAGAGACTTATTCTTATTGTGTGGGTAAATCCCACTGCAAACTTTCAATAGCTAGCTATCAAAGAGACTTACTATAATTATTATGTGGGCAAACAAGAAACTCAAGTGTTTTTGTGATGTTTTTTTCCCCTCAGGTATTAAGAAATCATCCCCCATCACAGTGGTGTATGTGCCCTCTCATCTGTACCACATGCTGTTTGAGCTGTTCAAGAACGCCATGCGAGCCATAGTGGAATACCACGGTACTGCAGCTCTGGACTACCCCAAGGTCAAATGCCAGGTGTCCTTGGGAAAGGAGGATCTCACCATTAAGGTAGGACTAGGGGGGGATAAAGCTTTTTATTATTTTTTTTTTTACAATCATTTTTACACTTGAAGTACATGTAATATCTTGATTCTGTTATCAGATAATGTCAAGATTTAAAAAGATATGTACAGAAAACAGAGAAATCATACTAATAATATTCATATCGAAGGAAACATTTTAAAGTAAAGGCACCAGGAAGATATCACCAATATACAGGTTTTGAAAGCAAAAGAAGATAGATATTTCTGTATGCAAAATAAAATGATTTTTTACGTTACATGTATATTGATAAGTATGCTGTTATGTTCTATTTTACCAATGATTTCACATCCGTACCAATTAGATACCAGAAATTTGTTCCCATTTAAGAATTGCAATTGTTAACAAGCCAAAGTATTTCTTTCTCCTTACTGATGAAAGCCTCCTCTATCTTGTGTGCAGATATCTGACCAGGGCGGCGGTATCCCCAAGTCAGCCATGGATGTCCTGTTTAACTACATGTACTCCACGGCTCCACAACCCCCCAAGTCTGGGTCAACAACTGCACCTCTGGTGGGTAGTTACCTCCATGAAATGTCATGGAGGTTATATTTTCATTAGCGTTTGTGTGTGTGTCTGTGTGTAAACAAGATAACTCAAGAACGGCTGGGTGGATTGGTTTTATACTTATAATGTTGGTAGGGTGTGATGAAAGCTGGAAATGATTATATTTTGAGCCCCTAGCACCTTCCCTTGGTACTGCAGGGCAGCTTTTGGCTTTGCTATCTTGTGTTCAGAACAAGCTATGGTCACGATTTTAGGGTGTTAGATAGCTCTTGACTGTAGAAGCCAGTTAATTGCACAACAGTTTACTTAGTTAATACACATTTGTTAACTGCTCGGAATCTAAAAATCCTAAACCGGTATGGTCCAGATAGATAACTTCCCATGATTACACCAGCTGGATAATTGCACAAAATACGCTGGCAAACAGGCTGTGGAATTAATGCTAGTTCACCTTTATCCTCGGGTAACCTATATTCGTTGTTTCTTAAAACAAGGTATTTATGGACATCATGTCGACGGACGATCGGTTCAACCTGTACAATTGTGAAAATGTTGCAATTTAAAACCACCATCCTTTAACTTGATGTCCCTAAATACCCTCTGTTTAGACTTAGAGACAACGGATATAGGTTACCCTGCGGATAAAGGTGAATTAGCGTTAAATGGCTTTTACTTTTACAATACTGTAAATCTTTGAATGATATTATTATACTTTAAGTTTTCTCTGTGACCTTCCACTATAGGGCTTTATCCAGCATCCATTTTTCCATCATTTGATGAAATTTTGCTGCATTTGACTGAAAAATTCTAAGACTGTTCACTGTATCACCTTCTTTTTTTCTAAACAATCTTTAATGATGTCATGTATGAGGATGAAGGTTAGAAAACCAGACAATAAGGTATGCCACATAGCAGTTACTCAAACCTATGGTCCAATATTCTAAAAAGGAGTATCTGACTTCCACTCTGATTTTAAAATCCTGTCTTCATGTAAAATCTGTAAGTTAGACTGTAGAAACTTGGTAGAGATGCCTATAAACTCTGGTCTAATTCGCTCTTGTTATTTTCTTAAATGGGTAAGTGCTAAAACATGTAAACCCCTGCCGATATAATCCCGGTTATTTTCTACTCGGTCCAAATTTTGATCCACTGATTCTTTTCAGGACCGGTCTAACAAGAAAAACGTTTTTGTACTGCAACATAGTACCCACCCCTACATATAATTTTTGAAAGTTTTTGTAAGCTGTTTAACTTGATTTTAGAGTGACAATTTTTAACAGTTGCATATTCTTGTTCAGGTGCTTGATTACTAAATAATAATGATAGTTTATTGATTGCAACCAATTGCTGAATACATGGCAGCGCTTCAGCGTGCTGAATTAGGTATTCAGGAAATTAAGATATACACGCAGGTACGTTAAAACTAAACATAGTAAAGTAATAAAAACCATAGTAATAAGACTAACATTAACACCGTAAGACAATACAGATGAGCTATTACTGCTATCACTGCAATAGTAATATATGCTCTACTGATCTGTGTTTCCAGGCCGGTTAACTTGTGTAAGCAGTTTAAACTGATTTTACTTTACTTGTCTTTAGAATAACAACTGTTTCAACTGTTGAATGTTCTCGTTCACTGTGAATTGAAGTGCTTGATTACTAAATGCCCAACCATTCTATGTTCCCAGGCTGGTTATGGTTATGGACTGCCGCTGTCACGTCTGTACGCCAAGTACTTCCAGGGGGACCTGCAGCTGGTGTCTCAGGAGGGCTACGGCACCGACGCCCTCATCTGGCTCAAGGTAGAGACTGCTGTGTCCTGATGATGATAATGGTTTTTATTTCTTTTGCAATGAAAGGGTGCAGACTGGCAGGGTCCCAGAAGTACCCTGAATTGCTCTGCCGTTTACATATATTATAAACAACTAAAAACAATTGTTAAAAAGTTATTAATAAAAACAGTTCTTAAAAGAGTTGTAATAGGCACAACGGTTGTATTCAGCAGTCTTTCGATGCACAATCATGAAAGATATAGAGCTGTTCCTAAATCTCTCAGTTCTAGCTCTGATCATGTCAAGTTCGTTGCACTGTCTTAAGTGTTGATTACTGGTCTGACCTCGGGAAAGTGGGGAGCAGGCTTCTGGACAAAATGTTGTTCAGCAGTTTTCTCCCGAAACAATAGGTTGCCAGTCTGGAGTGAATTTAAGTTGTGAAGACTGTGTGTCTGTGTTCTGTTCTGCTTCATGTACCTACACTATAACCCTAGTGCTATAACCATTGAAGCAATTCCCCACAGCAGCTGTTAAAACTTATGTTCTCCCATCCAGGCGCTGTCAAGTGAAGCCAACGAGCTCCTTCCCGTCTTCAACACGACATCCTCCCGCCACTACGGTACCAACATCCCGACCTCGGACTGGAGCTCACCGTACACCCCGCGGGGTTCGCAGAACAGTGTCAGGACCTTCCTCACCTTCAGAATATGAGCAGCAGGCGAGACTGGGACCTCAGAGTCTGTGCAGAAGAACAAGCTGTCTTAGTCTTAGTTCCCTCACCTGTTGTGGTGTGTGAAGTGCACGGGTAAACTCACTTCATAGGCCCTGTGAGAATTTGGTCACGTGCCACCGACTGTGCCCCACTGTCAACGGACAGGAACGCACTAGCATGTCCGCACTCTTGGACTTGCCTCAGCTTATCTCTAAATGGTACGCTCTTGCAGATTTCACCAGTATCTTTATGAGAAATTTGCCAACACTTTGACATAATTTACTACTGCGTACCATTTTGAGAACTTAATCTACGTTGGCGTAAATTGCATAAGAGCAAATTCTCACAAGAGTCTTCCCATGAAGTGTGGGGTTATAGAGGACAAACCAAGAAGAACAATTCAAATGTGTGTGCAACAACAACAAAAACACCAGCATCATTAGAACTTGCACCCAAAAAAATACAAGGTCACAGAAAAAAAAGAAAGAACACACTTTGACAACATGAAAAATAGTTCGTCAACCCCATTAAAAATTCTTCTTGGTCTGTACCTACATTTGTAGTTGTACATCCTTGTCTGCATCCGAATACTACTTGATGGAGACTTGATGCTATATGGAAGGTGTTGATTATGATTGCAAGCAGTAGAAGGTGAAAGAAGATAGTAGAGGGAAAGGACTTGTCGTGGGACTTGAAGACAAAATACTAGTGTAATGTTTCAAGCAAGGTTGAGTTAGGGCAAAACAATTGAGTTGACAGAATGGGGAAATAGGTTGATATATGGGAACAAAAGAGCCGTAAGGGACAGTTTGTAAAACCGTACAGAATTGTAAATGTGTGTATATGTATGTAAAACTTATTTTCCTTGTGAATCGACATGTATTTTGACACGTAAAGTTGACTTTTTGAAGTGGATATATTTGATATAGACCAGAATTAGTCTTGTAGACGTCTCTGATGAGCATAAAATTCCTTGAATCCGTGGTTATTGGCCTTGTGAATGTGGTGCTAGCTTTACTTCTGGGTGATGACATGTATACAGTGAAATTTACCTGCCGAATGTGTAGTATAAGAGCTAAATGTTAGAAATACATGCATTTTGCTAACATGTAAACTGCACAGCTTACTGCATAAGAATTTGGAATAGAGAAAAAAATAGTTTTCACTTCCCAGTCTTCACTTGCCAGACACACAAAAATTGGTGAAGATGTAACCATGGTAAGAGCCAAATCAGCCAGAAGGTAAATTGAGGTGAGGATTATATACGATGTTCAATCTATGATACACACATGTCCCCATTTACATTTACAAAGTTACTCTATGCCTAGTAGATTTCTTAGAAGTCAAGACATCATCTTATAAGGAGTGCTCTGTTCATTTTGGAAGTCATGTTTGATTTCCTTTGATTTTGAAGAACATGCCTTAAAGTGGCTTTTTTTTAAACTTCTCAGAAATTTTCTTTGAACTCACTTGGATACACACAATGACCAGGTGTGCAAAGAAGTTTCATTGGTTTGGCCAGATGATAGTTGGACTTTGGACATTTTGCCAGTATGTTAGCCTTTACAGTCATTGTGTCTCTGTACACAAATATGGCTGCATGGTGAAAGGTTTTGAATGTGGTTATGATATATGTAGATGAAGTGCAAGTCACGTTCATTTAAAACATTCAAATTTGTGGTTGATAATGGATATGAAATATCATAATGTACACATGTTTGAAATTATGCTTGTGTTTCACATAGCCATTAGGTCATCAACTGTTGGGTTTTAGATTATTGTTTATTCTTTTGTTTTGTTTTTGAAATGTGAAGTCTTGTATCACACTAGTAAAATCTGTAGTTTCTGGAATCCTGCAGTTAAAATGAACATTACTGAAAGAGATGTAAATAGTATGTTAAAATAGTCATGTTTATTTCCTCCATTTTATGTACATATTTTGTACATAGATTATGTGTACATGTGGGTTATCAACTACATTAATTTTGTATGTCATGTGTATGAACTATGAGGGCCATAAAGGGGTTACAAGAGGACCAGATGGGGAAAGGGGTTTCCGGAAATGGATACGAATTGAACAAAAAGGAAAGAATGTTTTGAAAAAAGGCATGCATTTGCCATGTGAAACAACCAGACACCTTACTGTGTTGTCATCCTTTTTTTTAAGTTAACTCAAGTGTAGCAGAATACTTTTTTTGAGTTCGGTATTATTATATTAATCTATAAAATGGTTATGTAACTTTTGTGTTGATTTGCACAAGTGATCTCACATGTTGAAGAACTTCAATAAATTTGATGTCATTCACACTACTGATGACTTTCTCATAATATTGACTTCTTGGCATTTTCATGTAGACTTTAGAAATGACATTGCCCTGTAATAACCGGACAACTTGTGACGTACAGATCCATCCAACACTGAACAATAGCTTGGAAAATTCCGTTGCTGCGTGTCTTCAATAGGTTTAATTAAGTGTGAAAGAATGACCTACAAGGCGAAGATCGGAAGATTATTTTTAACTGTATTACTCAGAATGGGAGCACGTAGAACACAAACCTCCCTGAATTGATTGGGCCATGTTGATTTGATAATATGGATGACATCCTCTGGGAACCTAAAAAGTGATGCGAGCGTGCGAACAAAAAAGGTTGGCCCAAAAAAGCCTTCATTATGACGTTTAAGTGGTTAGTAATAGCTGCTATAGCTATTTTTTCATAAACATGCTATTATGCCTTATGATTTTCATAAAGATAAAAGTCAACCTGTATTTGATTTTATACAACAGACCAATTTGTGTTACTAGAATAGAGTTAGATTGTTTGAACCTTTACTTAGAGTGTGACCGCTATCATATAACACACAATATATTTCAACAACCGTCTGTCAATGACTATACAAAACTTACATATTTTGCACAGCATTAGATAA
>NC_049994.1:13083247-13127874 GCF_000003815.2 Branchiostoma floridae | reverse complement strand
GGGCAATTGTAGAGTGCGCTATTTCTTTGGGCCTTAAATCGGGAACAGAATTCGTTAGAAATTTTGTTTATTCAGGCTGGCGTCCCGCGGTTCATGACTCTTATACAGGGAAGTAACTGGGTCACCAGTACCCGTTCTCTGCATATATTATCTCGCGGTATAGAAGATCGGTCTGTTAAATATCTAATGTATCCATTGCTTAAATGATGTCGTATCGGAAGGAAGCTGCATTTTGGGGCAAAATGGACGGATTAGTTTCATAGCCGTTCATCAAATCGACATTCGACAGACTCCGTGCATCGCGTGCTGTTCCCTGGCCGGCTATATTCCTCTGGCCGGCTTAAACTCCTCTATTTTTTTCCATTTCTACAATTTAACAGCGATCCGGAGTCTGGTAGAGACTACCAGTTTCTACCTTTAGACCGACCCAAGCTGGTAGAAAGAACACTGCCCTGTAATAACCGGTCAACTTGGTGACGTACAGATCCACCCAACAATGAACAATAGCATGGAAAATCACGCTGCTGCTGCCCGTGTTTAATGAAGAGTGTAAGAATGACCTACAAGACGAAGATTATTTTTGTCTGTATTACTCACACAAGAGTCTCCGTAAAGTAATTATGGTTTGGTGTGTGGTCTATAATATTTAAGCCCTTTTACGAGGAAGAGTAAGTTCCTTGATACCCCTTTTCCTTTCATGTCCAGGTAGATGTTTTTTTTTAAACTATGCGGTATAAACCAAGGAGATTATAAACTTGAACTATATCTGTAAGTTTTAATTTTCCTTCTCACTTGGTCATACCATAGAGGTTATGAATATCGAAAACAATACCTCTATTTTTAAACGGGCTGGGGTAAAAATGGGGGTACAAATCCTTTCGTCTTGGTGACTACAAATCACCCGAATGGAGGCCTGGCGAACCTCCGTCTCGTATCAGCCATACGGTGATTTACATTATTCACCCGGACTCCAGGAAGAATAGTGACGTATCAGTCACTAATGGAGATCCGAATGAAACTAACCAAACCAAGTATGGCCTTAGTTCGGCCCAATCTGGTAGAAACGACGCTGTAATAACCGGGCAACTTGCGATATACAGATCCACCCAACACTGAACAATAGCTTGGAAAATTCCGTTGCTGCGTGTCTTCAATAGGTTTAATTAAGTGTGTAAGGACGGCCTACAAGGCGAAGATTATGTTTGTCTGCGTTGCTCAGAATTGGACGCAGGACTCCGTGATGTTTTTGCGTTGTTGTTTTTTACTTAAGGTTCACCTCAAAACAAGGCCCGTTCTCGAATTAACGTTAAGCGTTAAAACCACCGGTTATAAACTTGAAGAGTTGACTACAAGAGGGTTCATTGACCGGGTGGGGCTACAGTAGCCAGAAGGGTAGGGCAAAACGTCACATTCAGCCATATTTAGATCCTAATGATCTCATCCAATCAGATAAAAATATCTGTAGGTGATCTCTGAACTCCAAGACAAGCATAAAAGAGCAACCACTGCGGCGCACTGATCAGAGGAAAAGTTGCAAAGTGACGACAAGCTTTGCCACCGACAGGTACTGAGACACATTCGGACTGACAACCCTGTACCAGGGTCCTACCGCGGGACGACAAGTAGTTGGTTGATCGGGGTCATCGAAAACACGTCATCATCAGAAGTTCAAAGGTATGCTAAACGTATAGAATGCCTCTCTGATTTGTGTTTGTGTGTATGTGTGTGTGTGTGTGTGTGTGTGTGTGTGTGTGTGTGTGTGTGTATGTGTGTGTGTGTGTGTGTGTGTGTGTGTATGAGTGTGCCTGTGTGTGTGTGTGTGTGTATGTGTGTGTGCGTGTGTGTGTATGTATGTGTGTCTGTGTGTGCCTGTGTGTGTGCGTGTCTGTGTATGTGTGTCTGTGTATGTATGTGTGTGTGTCTGTGTGTGTGTGTGCCTCTCTGTGTGTGTCTACGTGTGTGTCTGTGTGTGTGTGCCTACGTGTGTATTTTGTGTTTGTGTGAGAATTGTATCCCCCTCCGACCTGTATGTACTGTATATGGTGACTGAAAGTCGTGTCCCTTTTTACGTATTTTCCACCACTTGGAATGGCCATGCATTGTAATACCTTTATTATATATTCGCCAGGTTACATGTATTTGAAATTTTGAAAACCAGTGTGTTTGAGTGATCTCTTACTACGGCGCTACTACCGTGTACTACGGCACTCCTGTGTATGCATGGTTTAGATATACACTCCGGGAGTTCATGACAGCGGATAGTGCTGCTTTGTAGATCTCTTTAGACATGTACACTTTTCAGTGAGACCTGGTGGAATTCGAATGTTAGATCTACCTTAGCGTCCAAGTTAAATGTGTCATAAATCTATGATTGTATCTAATTCAAAACGTTTCTTTAATTCCACGTCTTAGGTTCTGACTGGTGGAAAAGCCATGGCGAACCAGGATTGTGCGAGCATTGCTGCCGTCCTGTTCTTTGTGTTGGCCTTCTTGGCGTTCCTAGGGCTGGTTATCTTCGGACCGCTCTTCGGTAGACACGGCGTTGCCGAATTCGGCAAGTGGAATTTTTTCCACCTGTTCTTCTGGCCATCCCTCCTGTTAGTGGTCGGTGTTGTTGGCACTGTCCTCTCCTGTCGCGCTATGTACGGACCAGGCGAGTCCTGTTTGGATGACTGGAACTGTCGTGATTCAAGCCAGAATAACAGTAGATCAGGCGGAGGACGGAGTCATCCATCCCATAACGGGGGTTTCTTTGACTTCGGGTTTTCCCATGACACCGGCGGTTCCTACGACAGTGGCGGAGGGGGCGGCGGAGGTGGATGCGACAGCGGCGGCGGAGGGGGTGACTGCGGCGGCGGAGGGGGTGATTGCGGTGGCGGAGGGGGTGGTTGCGACTAGTGCCCCCCCCCCCCCCCCCTTCTGACCCCACATTAAATTTAGATCGCAAATAAGGCCTAGGTCCCAATTCCCAACCCGGGTTCCGGCCGGATAGCATTCGGAAACGAAAAATATGATAAGAAAGGCAACAAAACACACAGAACGTAGAAAAAATAGTGAGGAGCATGATTTGCGTATATTACCTGGTAACCAATTTTATTTCTCGTTTCCGCAAACATCCCGACCGGGCCCCGGTTTGGAAATGTGACCTAAGCCTAAAGCAACTCTGTGACTCTGTACTCTACATTTGTGTGTGTAACGTGCGTAGCAATTCAAACATTATGACGGTGAACGGTTGTAAGTTAACTTCCCAAACCTTCTGCTTGATGTATTTTGTATTTCTAACCTAGTGGAATCAGCAGTATTATTGTTACTAATAGCTGCGATATTTTCATAAACATATAAATATACCTTTGCTTATAATTTTCATACACATAAAAGTCAACATGTGTTTGATGTCATATCACCGACGAATCTATGTATAGAGTGTACTAGTAACTTTCTTGATATACAATAATACAACACATAACAAATGTCTGTCACATATAAAATGAAACTAAT
This sequence comes from Branchiostoma floridae, assembly GCF_000003815.2. NCBI lineage: Eukaryota > Metazoa > Chordata > Leptocardii > Amphioxiformes > Branchiostomatidae > Branchiostoma > Branchiostoma floridae. Next base: position 13,124,376 of record NC_049994.1, on the reverse strand, counting down.
TATAACATATAGATGATAGGACTAATTGAACAAGTACTCTCTAGCGTATTGCAATATTCTATGTGGTAGATAATAATTTGGTATCCTATTTGGAATTCTTTTGATTAGCGGGAAACGTGTAAGCGAATAACTAAGTACGTTCTATCGCATTGCAATGTTCTATGCGGTTATAATTTGGTATCGCTTTTGGAATTCATTTAACTAGCTAGTGAGACACGTATACGTATAAGCGAATATGAGAGTCTGGCATGGTACTACTAGCATGCCGTTTATAGAAAACGACTTAAGTTGTGATTCATACCATCAATAAATGTCGCTGTCAACTGTAGTATGATATATAAAGTGGGAAAAAATTCACAGAAATTCTATCGTACATATTTTTCCTGAATGTGACTGACGTGTGTGTGTTTGTTTCTCTCTGTGTGTGTTTGTTTCTGTGTGTGTGTTTGTTTCTGTGTGTGTGTGTGCGTGCGTGCGTGCGTGTGTGTGTGTGTGTGGCGTGAGTGAGTGTGTGTGCGTGTGTGCGTGCGTGTGTGTGTGTGTTTGTGTGTGTACGTCTGTATGTGTGTTTGTGTGCGTGTGTGTGTGTGAGTTTGTGCGTGCGTGCGTGCGTGTGTTTCTCTGTGTGTGTGTGTGTGATTGTGCATGCATGCGTGCGTGTGTGCATGCGTGTGCGTGTGTGTGTGTGTGTGTGTGTGTGTGTGTGTTTACGTTACATATACAGGATATATTTACGCCCCCCTCCCATCAAACAGAACTGGGGGGGGGGGTCGACATGAGGGCTAAACGTCATGGGAAGGAAAAAAAGGCCCCAAAATACGGACAGAGAAACAGACAAATAAACAGACATGTCGAAAACAACACTTCCATTTTTTCACGGGGGTTAAACTACAGGACCATATGGCTCTGAGTGTGTGTACGTATACAGGACAGCTGACAGGTTCAGCTTGTCTCATACAGAGCATACAGAGTTTCACTCACTTTCCACAAAGACGAAATGGGTAGGTTCTGATGAGTGCCAAGCAGACCCCCCCCCCCCCCCTCTGTACTTTGATTGGCCGTACCACTAACGCACACGGGGTTCTTTATCTTTACTCGACAAGTTTGAAGTATTCTTCTGATGTTCTCATCTTAGAGCTTTAGGCAGATCCGTGTATGCATTTTCTTTGTTCACTGACTTAATATTCATATGCAACCCAACCAATTACATAATTTGGCGATGTGGGCGGTGTTTTTTCCAGGAATTGGTCCTTACTTTCGAGATGTAAGACTTAACCTTTCTTTTGAATCTGGGGCTACGCTGCAGTCAGCAAGCGTCTGGCCCGACGTACGACGCGTTTTCTGCTGTCCGGAAAACTGACAAGTGGCACCATGTCGGTAGGCCAGCAGCAGTCCCGGACCGGCGACACATCTAGTGGTATGTAACGGTTGTATTTTTCATTAAGATATTCTTCTCCTTTCTCTTTCTAATGCCATCGGGCAAGGATATGATGCAATAAAATTGTCACAGTCTTTCGTTAAACAATGTATTAAACGATAGATCGATCGATATTTTGCAAACTATAACCGTTACGTTACTCAGATTTGAAGTGAAGTGACTGATGAGAGGGCAATGTGAGGACTGGTCAAAGTTGATGCTAGTAATACGCCCAAGTATTTTCATGCCTTGTATTCTGATTCTTTGTTGTTGCTGTTGTTGATGTTGACCATGTTGACTACTAGTATCAGCTGACATGTTGGAAAATACATGTTTGTAGGTTGGTACAAAAAGCTCGACAAATGAGTGTATGAATTTTTTCAATTTTCCTCCAGATACCAGACCTAAGCAGCCTCGGACGCGTGCAAACGCCGCTGCGAATGTGCCTTTCAACCTCATGGGCTCGAGCTCCAGCACAGGTTAAACGTTTTCCTTTGCAGTTAAGACGTTCCCGTTTTTGTTTTGCTTTGTGGCTCTCTCTTTGGCTTTAAAGTCTGAAACCTGTTTTCTATATCGGCGTTGTCTGAAATCTCGACACGCCGTCAACAAGGTCTACAGCATACATGTGACTGAACGTTTTGAAAGACATTGGGCCTTTCTTTCTTGATATCACCTGCTGTAAAATACTGTTTGCTCTTTCGTAAGATATGTTCGTAAGATGTTTCACAAACGTCAAGCTCAACCAAGTGTATAGTTTATTTGTCAACATCATTTACTACCTTTAGTTAAATGTACCTATGTTGAATCTTTTTATTTCTATTTGAATCTATTTTCATTTATTCATTTGCGTCAGCTGTACGGCCCATGTCCGATTAGTGCAAAACTGCCATATAAACACCACAGAATTTATTTGTGTAACTATTCTTGTTTTTTGTTTTAATTATTTGAACACTTGAAAACGATATCATCTGTTTAGATTTATTGAAACTGCAGACAATGTGATACGTGACAAACCCAGGCAGCTTAGCTGATATTTTGTCGACTACGAAAGCTATTGAAGTCAGTTTCTAGGAAAATATGACTTTGTAATTTTTTCTCCAGACACCACACCCACCCAGAGTCAGACTGATTTCAGATCAATGGCAGACGCCGCTGCACGTATACCCAACGTTCTGTATCTCTCTGGAACAGGTAAAGCCGTTTTGTTCTTTCTTTGTTCTTTTGTTTCTGACTTTATGCATTAAAGACTTGAGATTTGTACTACTTTGTAGGGATAAAGACGAGTATCAAAGTTTTAGTATAATCCTTAGAAGCTTTCTTCGAACACATACGTATATATACGTATACACGTACGAATCAAATTTTCAGCGACCACAGTCGCCTTCTTCGGGATCAATACTGATCAGTCTTGATTCTGAAGAAAGCGACAGTGGTTGTTTAAAATTTGATCCGTGTATACCCTTGTATTGGAAGAAAGTTCAGCATTGTACTATGATTACTACCAACATAGATGGGCTTCCATGAGCTTCCAGGCTCCAGAGTTATCAGACAAAAAAAAACAATGTGTTCAAAAATTCGTAGAGTACTGTCTACTCCTCATTATATAGCTTGAAACAACGCCCCCTGTTAGACGTGCGAAGGTTAGGAGTGATACAGATACAGGCTAAAAAAATTCAGGGTATACATCATGACCATAAAAACACTTCACATGATGGAATATGTTATGCTCAGTGTTACTAGTGATATACATCCGATTGAATCATTGGGTGATGTATAGAATATATGGGCGAATGGCAATGTATTATCAGGAATGTGCTCTTAGAATGACAAATTTATTCATGAACTAACATTTACATTTAGCCATATTACTAATTATTAGCTGGCGAGTAGGCGTGGTTCATATGCGAGTCTGTGGGGAGTCATGTGTCCGGCAAGCAGTACTAGTATATAAATTTAGAATGATTTTCGAAATACGTTTTCGAAGTGGTTTTGCTCATACAATAACTGAGCTTACTTGTCATGCGATGTCATTGGTCAGAAGGTCAGGTGATCTCTCACTTCACCATATAAGGATGACCGTGGACTCGTGGAGTGATCTATGTGCAGACAATTGGTTCTCCGGCTGCCGCTGGGCCTAAAGCGAACCCACCCAGCCCGCCCTGAGGCATTTTCCTCGGGGAAGCACGCGACCGCTCAGGAGCGGTCGCATTAGAAACCATGAAACTTTAGGCTCCAGACAGCAATCTCCGCATCACCTATACCGGAGGACCAATGATTACGCATGACAATTAGGAAACAGTGTTTTATGCAAAATCATGGCCTACTTTATCACAAGCAAAACCAAGTAACTGTACATGTTTTAACAGATATAGACAAGGCGTATCTTGGAGGACGATACATCCGAGGTCGTGACCTTTGGAGCTTCTTCCGCTCCCATCGCAGCTGCATCGCCGCCTCTATCGCCGTGCTGCTAAGCCTTGTTGCTGTAGGACTAGCCCCTCTGACGTTCATCAATAAAGAGGTAATAAAACATTGTTACGCCCCTTAACTGTTCTAAACTGAATTTTTCAGATGTCATCTGGGGAAACTATCAAGACTTAAGTTGCTGCCTCCAAATATATTTTTTGACATTCTCTATGCTTTCGTTTTCAGGACATTCTCACCACTGTTGACGCCTTAAAGCGAGACCTAGGCAACATATCTCAGTTGACCGTCACTATTGACGCATTGAAACGTGACAAAAAAGACATGGCGATCGCTGTTGACACCTTGAAGCGCGACCTGGATGGTATATCCCAACTTACCATCGCTTTTGACGCCTTGAAACGTGACTTGGACAACGAGCGAAACCGAACTGCCATCTTGGAGCAACATCTTCAAGAGATGGGTAAGACTTCAGCTAAGTTGAATTTCACTTTCAATGTTTCAGTTGTCGTTCAGTCGTTGACTCTTTTTCATGGCCTATTGGCCCCAAACTTGAAGGTTCGCGTATCACGCGTACGTAAGTAACAAAGATTCATGTGCCCCAACCCTAACCAATCATAGTTTGGGCACCTGACTCACCCAAGCCAATCAAACTTGTTCCTCCGTCACACCATTGCCCACACTTTCCCGCCAAAATCCTGCTCCTGCGTATACAGGTGCCGTCTCTAATAGACCAGCTAGTTCCCTAACAGCCATTGACTGACTGCCATACTATTACTACCTAAATGTGACCGTGAAGATTAATCCTTTGCATGATTTTGCTATTTTCACGTTTTATGAGATTTATAAATCCACCTTTCAGAGCTGCGCGGGTTTGCCGGACCTCCAGGAAGGAATGGGTCCATGGGACCGGCTGGCCCTGTCGGACCTCCTGGAGAAAAGGGAGCCACGGGACCAACTGGCCCTGTTGGTCCTTCCGGTGGGAGGGGGGCCATTGGGCCAACTGGCCCTATTGGTCCTCCCGGAGAAAAGGGAGCCATAGGGCCGGCTGGCCCTGTCGGACTTACCGGTGAGAAGGGACCAAGGGGGCCAACTGGCCCTGTTGGTCCTTCTGGAGAAAAGGGAGCCATGGGGCCAACTGGTCCTGTGGAGCCTCCCGGACCTCCAGGAGAAAAGGCATCCATGGGGCCAACCGGTGCTATGATGCCTCTCGGAGAAAAGGGAATCATGGGGCCAACTGGCCCTATGGGGCCTCCCGGAGAAAAGGGAGCTATGGGGCCTCCAGGAGAAAAGGGAGCTACGGGGCCAACTGGCCCTATGGGGCCTCCCCGATCCCCCGAGGAAAAGAGAGCCATTGGACCTGTTGGACCACCCGGTAAGAAGGGGGACGTGGGGCCTCCTGGACCGGCCGGAGAGACCGGACCAGTGGGAGCCAGGGGATCTCCAGGGTTGATGGGGCCTATTGGACCGCCTGGTCACAACGGAGTCTCGGTGTGTTCCCCCGGACTATCTGGACATCCTCATACATACTGTGCAGGTAACCTCTCGACTTCACCTAATTAGCTATAGTATCAATTATGTGTGCGGAAACTGCAACATGTGCTACATTGAACAAAACGAAGAAGTTTGTCCATGTACATCTTATTTTCGACATTTGATATTTTCGTTCTTATCGTTTCATCTTTGTCACTCAAAGACATCTACATGTACATTACACGGGACTGTTATGGAATGAAAATCTCAGATTCAAAATTCTGGAGTTGTCGCTATCTGAACAGATACAAGTAATGATCAGTGGTAGAGTGTCTAGTGGCTGGTACTTTTAGATATATGTCTTTTATCCTTGCATTTTTTCTTCAGCATATTGTCCTGAGGGTTACACATTCTACATGCGACATGGAATCTGCTACAAGGTTTTCAACTCATCAAAGAAATTCAACGCAGCGGCCTCGACTTGTTATCAAGACGGCGGCACCCTTGCCATGCCCCGAAACCCCGACACCAACGCCTTTCTGACCGCCTTATACACACCAGTGCGCGTCAAAAGTGCCTTCTGGTTCGGCCTACACGATCGGCGCGAAGAAGGAAGCTTTGAGTGGATGGATGGTTCTGCACTTGGAGAATACACCTCGTGGCGTCAGGGACATCCGAAAGGCGGTGATTGTGCTGTCTACACCGGAATCCGGGGAGGCGAGTGGGCCACCTGGTCATGCAGCCATAACATCCCATTTATCTGCCAGGTCGATCCAGGTACGACACGTATACGCACATCTACCATTAATAAGCAAGATCACAGTCTCAAATGCGCAAGCCCAACGTGCTGCATTGAGATCTAGGGTGAAAGTTTGGCCCTTACACCTTGGACCACAATGCGAGGGGGCTTACCGACGTAATTTCAACTGACAAAAATAGAAATGCTTAAGTGTCCAACAATGCAATAAGCAGTGCATGCGTGTATGCATCATATGTTGAATATTTGTTCTAAACACTACTGTTGGGGTTTCGCCGAATAAACACTAAATCTCCCTTTCAGAACTGTGTGGGGTTGCCGGAACTTCCGGAAAGCAGGGAGCCAGGGGGCCAGCTGGTCCTGGGATAGCCGGGTCAGATGACATTGGGCCGCCTGGTGGAAACGTCTCAGTGTGCACCCCCGGACTATCTGGACATCCTAAATCATTCTGTGCAGGTAATCTGGCAAATTTGATAAGCTTATATTGATTATTTAACCGTCTGTGTGGCTGATGAATGGGTCTTCAAACCCGACAAAGAAATATGGTAATGATGAATTGTCAGTGCACAGAGTCAGAAGGCGTTGTCAATCGCCCTAACTTCAAGGAGAGAGTGCTTAGTGTGCTACCATCATCTGCGAAGATTGAAGAATGCCTACTGGTGCTGAACTTCCTAGTTCAACCCTTAATAGTACTTTCATGGAATATAAATCTGAGAAAGAAATATGGTAATAATGAATTATCAGTACTGAACTTTCCTAGAGGTATTTTCTTTGAAACAATGTGTCCTCTATCCTTGCATCTTTTCTCCAGTGTATTGTCCCGATGGTTACACGTTCTACATCCGGCGGGGACTCTGCTACAAGGTCTTCAAACCAGCAAAGAGCTTCACCTCAGCGGCCTCGACTTGTTATCAGGACGGCGGCACCCTTGCCATGCCCCGAGACCCCGACACCAACGCCTTCCTGACCGCATTGCAAAAATCAGTGCACAACAAAGCGTCCTTTTGGTTCGGCCTGCACGATCAGCGAGTGGAAGGGTTCTTTGAGTGGGTTGATGGTTCTCCACTTGGGCAATACACCTCCTGGCGTAAGGGAGAACCGGGCAAGGGTGACTGCGCCGTCTACTCCGCATTTGAGGTCTGGAGAGGGCAGTGGAGCGCCTGGCCATGTGGCCGCAAAAATCTCTTCATATGCCAGGTCAATCCAGGTACGTCATGCAAACATAATCTCCAAGCAGATCCTACGGTAGCATAAGATAGCTTCAAAAGCTGCCAGAGGAGTGAAGCCGGCCTAGGAGTGTGTTTGACTACCGGTTGCTGATGACATCCTTTGGCTAGCTATACTCCTTAGCCAGCTTTGATACGATCTAATGCCACTGGTAAATCTGCCGGGAGATGAATGCAAACCTGCCATTTATAAACTAGATCACAGTACAGTGGGCTGAGTTGTTGAACGAGTTCAAAGTTTAAGGGCTCGATCTGGCAAATCCATGTAGATGAAGAATGACAAGGGGCCTGAAAGTTTGACATTTATACCACAGTGCAGCACAGATTTATGTTTATTGGTGTAACTTAAACTGATGGATATGAAAATGCTTTAGTTTTGATTTGATTTGGAAAGCACAATGAAGTCTAATCACTGTTACAGTACTGTACACTGTGTGAATCGGGTATAATTTCACTTTCATCCCATATTTTCAGGACGTCCGTAGGCGAGGAGTCGAATGATCCTTACTATTGTCAACCGGTTCTCCAACGATCCTTGGCAATTAAAACAAACAAGAGAAGCTCAGTGAATACCAAATCAACTAGTTTCACATATGATTCTTTAATTGATTATGCAAATAAATTCCTAATTTTGATAACGATGAACTTATCCATTGAACGGAAGTTCTATCCTAAACATTATTATAGCAATTTTTTTATTATTGATTATAAGAATTATCCATAAAGTTGCCCGATAAATGTGTTTTCCTCTTCAAGTGATACTATCATACTACGAGTGAAGCGTTTTTGTGTTATATATATATGTAGCTGAAAATACTATAACCAAGAAGAATAACATTCTTTTTTTCCTACTGCCTAGCCTATTGAAGGAGAGATTATTGGCAGAGTTTTAGCTGGTCTTTAGCTTCAAATAGGACGGAGAATTGTTATACCACGAAACTGTAGAGAAAACAATGGCCGCCATGGCAATTTTTGATAAGCAGTCTTGTTACTTTTGTGACAGTGTCATTTGGCCACCGCATTTATGTATTTTGTGCATTTTATCAAAATTGTACCCGGGAGAAGAGCATGTAATATGTGAAATGGACATGGCATGGCATGGTTACATATGTTTTATGAAGAAAACAGAATCATCGATGACTTATGAATTTACAACAAAAGTAATGGTGATATGATGTCTTCGATTTCTTGTTGATGTCCTTGGCAAGACTTGGAAATTGAATACCGCAAGATGTCGCTGCTGACACTTTCAATCACAGGATGACGGCTCCCCTGTAATGCTTGGGTCACAATTAGAAAACTCCTTTTTTATTTGTTCCGTGTCTATAATGCGTATACAATTGCTTATTGTAAAACGGTGATGTGAATTTATATGTTTAAGCAGCAATGGTATAATCGTTATAATGTTGTGTTAGCTTTAATTGCATCATTTTAACAATATATACGTAGTATATAGCAATAGCAATTAAAAGTACTAGTTTTCATGATTCTAAAAGTAATTTCAAAATGATTATTCAAGTCATAATGTATTATGTGGTGTGAATATTGTAATTTATACTTGATGTATTCTATCACATATTAGTCTTTTGTAACGTTATGCAGTGTATGTACATGTGGCCATCTACATTTCTATTGAGTCCTAGACAGTCGATACTCAACAAAAAGGTCATCGCCAATACTTCTCAACCGTGGTTTGTAATAAAAACAAAGAGGAAGCCCCTTTATATAATTTACTGTCCCTTCTTCTTAAGGCGGTAGTCTACTATGTACTTTCTCCAGGTGTAGTACGTTGCGGGAACACTGAGCAGTAGCCCCAGACACGGCCAGAACAGGCTGTGGAACGCTCCCCACTTCCCATAGCGGATGGTACGCACTACCTCGCCACTGCTGGTTACTGGATTGTAGAAGCACGGATACTGTCGACCAACGGTTCCCCATTCTTTCCGGTAGTTGTCAACCCTCTTGTCAATGGCTGTAGCGTTGTAGCGGCAGGGAACCGGGTAGAAAGAACACTGTGGGCATGGAGGAAGATAAAAGTTAAACCCCTGTCAAGCATAGCCGTCCATGGCCTATACCGACTTTCTCCAGACTATGGTTGGGAGTAAGTCATGAGCAAGGTCATATGTGGTTGGGAGTTAGTTGGCATTTTGGCAAGGTTGCATACTGGCCTAAAATCAAAGTCATTTATTCTGCTAGGATTCTAAGCTACTCCCAACCCAGCGCCGATTTTAGCTGGGGAGTGATTGGGAAAAAGTTGTGCAAAGGTTCTGAATGTGTGACAGTGGATAAACTAATTTTGGCTGTTAGCCTGTAATAGTTGTAAGCTACGCATGGACAAAATGTGTTATGAAATAAACAATATACTACTTGTGGAATGTCGGCTTGAGTGTTCTTTATGAATTCGCACACTAACTCGTTATCTTACTTACTACCCTACATACAGTCAGCCTGCTTGAGTACTTTAAAAATTTGCTCCCATACCTTTGGTTCATACTTGATAATGTTGATATACTCCAGTATCTGGCTTTGACTCTTGTTCCGGCCATTTTCAGGTGTGTACTCGATAGTGACGTTCAAACACGGGTAGTAGCTTTTCGATGCATCGAAAAATGGAAACCCAAAACAGTAATCATCACCGGAGTCCTCAGTTTCAACCACCGTGCAGGTGGTTTCGCGGAAGGTGTCTTCTTTTAGTCCGACTGGTGCGAAAATGGCGCCCATGAGCACCAGCGCCAAGATGGCGGCTTCAAGGATTCCCAGACAGACCCCGAACTTCACTGCGTGGTCACACATGGTTTCACAGACCTGTTGCTTTGGGCAGATCTTTCCTCGCTTCTAACCCTCTGTACTTACGTCTGGCCGCGGTTGCTGATGCTTACCTTCAGTCCCTGAACGAAGCCAATGTGGTAAAGACTTCTGGTAGTGCGTCCGATGGAATGCTATGATTCTTTGGGGCCTCGACTCTACTATGACCTCGAGAACGCTGTGAGCTGTAAGCAGGGAACGGAACCGGTCCAACCAGTATTAGGAACGTTGTCCCATGGCTGGTCACACATGATTTCACATGCACCTGTTGCTTTCGGGAGCGTAGGACTTTCCCCACGTCGAGTGCCTTTGCACTTCTTACTTCCTGCCGTGCGTACTTCTTAAGATTTTATAAAGTTGACTTTAGTCTGCTATGTATATAAAGTGCCAAGACACCTGGCCACGAGAAGCTTCTTTTCACGCCTGACAAAAGGAATGTACACTGTAGAAGGAAGGCAAAACAACGGATTGGGTGTCAAGGTCATTCACCTCAGTATAGTTCGGGTATAAAGTAGTTCGAACCACGTCGCGTCGTAGATCTAGGGATTCTTCTGTGCTAGGCTAGAATTACGCTGAACAGTAGAGGAGTACGTCAGCGTAAGCTTTGAGACTGTTTATCTTACAAGTACATTTGCGGTCGGATATGCTCACTGCCTTCCTAGTGTGTTGGCTTTAGTTCATTTGACTTGCCCGGACGAAATAGACGCCTATTGTACTTAAATAGACCGGTACAATGTCCGACTGAGTAAAGTATGCGCCTTGCATTCGGTAGAATTCACGCTGCTATCTCTGTATTGCACTCAGTATTTTGGGAAAGCGTCTGGCAGTTGAACACACACACACCACTATCTGTAAACTAGCTTCTTTCTGTTACAGTAATGCGTATTGCAAAAACGTTGTGTGGCTACTAAAACAGAGATGGGAGCTGCCCTATTTTGCGGGAAGGACTTTAACTAGTTAAAGGAAGGGCGAAGTGAGCTTATGGCCCGCAAACACAACACACCTGAGTTCCAAAGTATAAGATTAGACTACTTAGATACAACGCATTTGCACCGGCACTTCAGGATGTTAAAACTGTCACATTTTCCTGATTAAATTTCCCACCCTCGTCTAGGGGCAGGCAAAATGACACACGAAGTAAACATACATACAAGTTCTGCTGCAGTGCCACAAGGGGCTATAGTTAAGGGTTAATGACCCGCCCCGAGGTGTATATGGTGTCATAACGCCTGGTCCTTTGCTACAACCACCGAATAAAACCACCGAGTGAGCGAAGCGAACGAGGTGGTTTTATGAGGTGGTTATAGCAAAGGACCAGGCGTTATGACACCATATATACAGAGGAACAGGCGGGTCATTAACCCTATTATCATATAGCCTACCCACACTGACCCATTTAAGAGTAGAGTAGAGTAGAGTAGAGTAGAGTTTCCGGTTGGGTAGGAGCGACAAATTCCTTTATAAAACATACATCTTTTATTCAGTACATAAATTTGAACAGTGAATTTGAACAACATAAAATTTGTTCGTGAAATGTATTTCTGTTCCAAGGCTTGAAATAAGAACAAAGTCGATTCATTATATTACAAACTGTTGCACGCTCCGTATTTCTCCACTCGCCCATTCTCCAGTTTGTCGAGTTCATTCGTATCAGGCGCTAAATCTCTGCCGGCTTTCCTGAGGCATTCCGGGATCCCTGTGCTTCACAGCTCTTGAGAATCTCGTTCACTACGAACGTCTTCCACGAAGAAAGGTAGCGTTTTGGTCCTCCAGCGCCATGACCGCTACTCAATGGCGGGCCGTGGTGTTATTGTCGTCTGAACTTGAATGGGCGGGGGTGCAAATAATTTTATTTTCCATTTGCAGTTTAAATTGGACATGACTTGAAATAGATCTTATATATTGTCTTAAATATTATAGGTAATTCAATGTTGTTTTAAGACGGCAAATGTCTTCTTTGAACAAAGAAACACGCACTACCGATGTTAATAGAGGGAGTCATCCCCCCTGCCATGCCTGTACTTATTCCCCTATCTTGGCAGATGGACGATTCCTGGATATCTCATTCTGATTGGCCAGCGTCCTGTTTGTCTGTCCTTCTGATTGGTTCAAACTTTCAAAAGTCATTATTGCACACGTGCAATAATCAAAAATTTAATGCACGGCTGTTACGGCGTCATAACCGGCATGAAATGGGGCCTTCTGATTGGCCCACGTCCCCTGGCTATATGATAATGCCCATTAACGAACTTGAAATTGGTCTCACCGATTGTAATCCACATACCAAATATCGTGGAAATCCATCATATGCTTCTTACGTTCTGTACAGATTCGTCCAAAACCACTCCACCATAGAACAGCCGAAAACATTACCTTCTTGGTCAAGGTAATACATGTACATCCTAAAATTCAAATTCAGTCTAAGAAACACTGAATCAACTTTCCTCAATTTCCTTAAAACTTCCCACTGACGTAAGAACACTTTTGGGATCATTCACAGAAAACATGCACGCAGAAAACATGGCAAAAATGTTCCTATCTCCTTTTATTCGACTGTTCTGGCTGATGGTTGACAGTTGTAGGTGAATATGAACAGGGTCGCTCTATGTTGTTCTTTGGCCTGGAGTCTGCCTCAAGTCAGACGGGCCCTGAATACTTGCAAAGTGACAGAGTGTTATCTGTTATGACTTATGGACTTTGAGATTATGTCAAATATGATACCACTTTGCAAGAGTTTCTTGACGAATGTCTTCATTTCTCTTGAGACTTCTGCTTGTCAAAATGATCAAATATTAAAAATGGTTCAAACCCAGTGCCATGGATAGATTCGGCCTGTACAGTGTTCTATTCAGCCTACAGTATCACATCTAAATACTTCCATACAAATAGTGAACGGAAACATCTACATCTGACAAAGGTACGCTACAGCTATGTTTTACAGTATCATCTATAACAATATGGCACTGGTTAGCTAAATGTTTACATAAGTTATCAATGAAACTAACAACAGATATCACTTGGGTACAGAGGAAAACATCTTCTTCATACATGTACTGAAAGTCCTTTTCAAAATTTTGGACAAATAAAATGTAGTTTTTACATAGTTTTGTTTTTGTCTCCCAGGGATAGTACTGTAAATGCAGAAATGTTCGCGGTCGATTAATGTTCGCGTTTTTCGCGGTGGCCACTTTACCGCGAATTTTAAACCACTGCGAACATTTTTTCATGGTAGTAAGAGACTACAGTGCATGGTGCTACCGCGAAATTAAAACCACAGCGAAAAGTCCCTTTTCCCGCTACCGCGAAATTAAATCCCCGCGAACTTAAATGTATTTACAGTATGTGAAAAGTAGCAATGAGAAGTTTCACACTAGCTTTTGATCATATATTGTAGGGAAGAGTCATCTATATCTTTTTAGTACTTGGAATGTAAGGGCATTGAGGACAGGATCGAGCATTGCGGTACACATACAGAGGGTCAAGCTATGAAACATACCTATTACAGAAACAGCAACATCAAAAACAGCATTTGTACACTTCTTGTTACAGGTCAAGGCCCAGGTATATAAAATGAGCACTGTTTGTTTGAGAAGATTTTCTTGACAACAGTTCAGATTTTTGTCATTTCTTTCAGTCCGTGCAGTTCTAGTACCTACATGGCTGCTAGCTCTATCCTGATTTTTATTTGGTAAGTCTTTATGACCATGTTGGATAGATAACAATCATGATATTGACCTCCAATCTTCTCCAATATCCAACAACTGGACAGAAGACTTCAATTGCATACAGTCAGTTGAGTTTGAAATTGCCTAGATGCTAGTGTCAAGTAGAACAAATACAATTTTTTGTTTGTTTTATGTTTCCATGGGTTCTTCCTGGCTCTCTGTGTCCTGACTCAAAACTGTGTCCTGACTTTCTGTGTCATCTGCCTCTTTCTCTTCCCCTTTCTCTACCTTATCTTCTCCATCCTTGCTGGCTTCTGATTGGTCATTTTCTTCTTTGCTCTGTGTTGATTGGTCAACATCCATTTTCTCTGGTTTGTCATCTTTGGCACCATCTTTGTCAGCTTTTCCTCCTTCATCTTTCTCACTCTCTGATTGGTCGCTTTTACTGACCAATGTGTCATTTGAAAGATTACTGTCCTCTGATTGGTCAGTTCCCTTATCACCCGATTGGTCAGCTACCTTTGCTTCAGCATTACCAGCTGGTTTCTCTGATTGGTCAGCTTCTTCTTTCTTGTCTGTACCATCATCTGTCTTGGTGTCTTGTGATTGGTCAGTTTCTGTACCTTCAGCTTCTTTTTCTTCGGTCTTCTCTCCTGCCTTTGCCTCTTCCTCTGCCTTCTTTTCTGCTTCAGCTGCTTCCTGTGCCTTTTTCTTTTCCTCTTCGATCTTCCTCTCTTCCTCCTGGGAGTAAAGTACAACAGCTCATTAGATATTTTCATAGGACAATCAAAGGAAATTTCAATAACATTAACAGGATAGGCCATGGCTTTCACTCTCTTTCACTTTATCTATTTTACCAGGAACTGACTCAGGTCAGACTAGACCTGCTTTACAGGCAATCCTGGGCACATAGAAACAACACAATGACAATACAGCACCCCCACCTAACTCCTTCTGCTTTTCCCCCTACCCGTTCACCTTTTCCCCCGTCATTCCTCTTAACCCCCGCTGTACTTCATCTGTGCCCCCGTCATTCCTCTTTACCCCCGGTGTAATTCTGCTTTTCCCCCGCCCTTTTCCCCCAATGGCCGCCGTCAACCCGAATGCACGTAGTCGACACGAAAATCGTTCGGAAAGTAACAATAACGGTTGCGCCACGGAACATGAAATAGCCTATGCTCTAGCACACATTCTGGGCCACCTTTCTGCCAAGTGGCGTTTCACAACTCCTTCCCAGTCTGAACTGAAAAAGCATGTCCCATCAGCGGCGGTCTAAGATCTTGCGGAAGTCACGTCTCGTAACCCGGAAGTGACAAGCCACACTGGCGGGAAGTTTGGTTCAGCTGACCGCGCACCGGGCTCAGCAGATCGCCATGGAAGGTGGGTGATGTATATTAAAGCAATTTGCAAGCGATAAGTGTAGCATGATGTGGGATGCTGCAATTGTATGTATAGGCACAGAGTCCATTTTGAATCATAGATGGAACGCGACTCTACTCTAGAATAAGATGTATGATCAGTTACTGCATATTTATATTTACCCCCCTCCCCACATACAAATTGGTGATACCTTGAATCGCCATTGTTGACTTAGTTATAGTGTAATGAAAGTTTTAGGCCTAGTTACTGCCGGTATTACAGCATTATTGAAGGCAACTTATAATAGGGTGATATAGAATCAAATCCAGTGTGATAATGTCCATAATGTTATTGTTTTTAAGAATAATAACAGCATTTAATAGATAAGAATAAATTTAACTTTTTTTTAAGAGAGATATTCTACGTATAATGTAAAAAGGGAAGATTTACATCCTATCCTAAAAGTGATGCTTTCTAGTATATATGCGAAGAGGTGACTACTATCATCAAATGGCCATTTGCATATATTGTACACCTGTACCTTACTGAATGTGATTGTGGTGAGTGCCATACTGACATGAATTTTAGCTCTGCTTATGATCGTACTCACCACCTGGTCCTTGGCTGGTCATGGCTCCAATGAGAAAATCTTCATTAATCCTGTCACCAACTCTTACCAACTCACATGATACTGGTGCACAATCATAACTATAGCCGGGCTTCTTACCTTTCAGTGCAACAAAACTTCCTATGCCACCTCTGCGGGAAAGGCTTTCCCACAAAGTACCAACACAAGAGGCACCAGTACCGTCACAACAACAACTGCATCTGTAACATATGTTCAAAGTCTGTTCATGGCAAGACCGCCCTGCAGCACCATATGGACTTTGCTCACCGAAACAAAACACTGAAGTGCCCTCATTGTGACAAGACCTACAAGTCCTATGGAGGGTACATTGCCCACAAGTCTACCCACGCACAGGAGGAACACGAATGCAAAGACTGTGGGAGAAAGTTTTCAAAGAAAACTGCACTGTATCGACACAGAGGTAAAGCCCATGTCACTCCAAAGCAAAAGTGCGACACATGCGGAAAGCTTTTTCATCACCCATCACATCTGGAACAGCACATGAAGACTCACATGGGAGATGAGGCAAGAACCCACAAGTGCCCCACCTGCCCAGCATCCTTCAAATGGCCCAAGGCCCTGGCAAAACACCAGACAACACATGAGGGGAAGAAGACTTGCACCATCTGCAATAAAGACTACAATGGTTCCAGACAGCTGAAACGCCACATGTCAACTGCACATAAAGAACAGTCTAGCATATAATATGTTAAAAAGAATGTTTATTGTCAGTGTAACATCACAGAATAATCACAGCACCCAAAATATCTCCTTTGATCAAGTAAGGCAAAAAAGGCAAACTAAATTCCAATACGATCATGTGGTAAGATTTTTGACATGTCCATACGGTGATACTGTCGAACACCAGTCTGGCCTTTGAGTGGTGCATTCAGCTTAGAGGAAACTGTTTTTGGTCTGGTGCTTCTTTCCTTCACTACAGTATCAAAGGGATGATTTTTAATCACTGCAGCATCCAATTGGGTAGGAGGTTTCCAGGGCTCTACAGGTGCTGTAGCTGGCTCTGTCCCTGCTGCGGGGATGACATCCACAGCCTGGCTTGGATACACTGGCTTACTTGCCGTCATCCTCAGGGGGAAACCACGGACCCTGGAATCACACAAATTAATACAATTAATACAATTTTACTATACAGTGTATTATACTATATTTATAGCTTCCAAAATTTCTGAAGAACAGATATCATATTTGTTTCCTTGTTAATTAAGATTTATCAGAAGGATAAGAATGTTATATTGAAGAGCTAAAACTGTTATGAATATATATTGATCCAATATTTTTATAATATATTACTATTTTGAAGCTTTGTACATTCAACTCTTTCCTTTCTGGTTAGAAAAAAAAACTAGACTACAAGAAGTTCCTGTTCTCCTGTTATCCTGAGTTAAGACAAAGTAGTGCTACAATGTTCTTATAATCAAGGACCATATTACAATACATTACAGTAATATTGCTCTTGTAAGTATATAACATTCAAACTAACTTACTGTTCGGGTTTCATTCTCATTCTCATTTCTTCAACCATGTGCGCCTGGATGTGGCCAAGCTTGTGGCACGATGGAATGTTCTTGCCCTCGTGCGTTCTTCTTGCCTGGTCGGCAAAGTATTGTTCCGCTACAAGGGTGCCGAGCGCTCTGACGTTGTAGGACCCAGATGGCAGCATTCCATACAGCTAGGGACAGTATGGCAGAATTACATTAGTTATTACATTTAGCAGACTGTTGGATAGTTCTTCCTACTTTAAAGATAACTGTTATAGTTTCTGAGACATTTCTTTATAGAAGAGGCATGTTCAATTCAGTTCAGCCTTTATGCTGTTGTATTGAATCATGAAGGTAATAAAGATTCAACCTTTGCTCTATTAGTGTTTCAATATGTACCTGAACTGTTAGGTCAATATGGGCCATGGCTGCTTCCCAGGTGGCATGGTACAGCCCTCTGATGTAACGCCCAGGTGGTGGGTAGGTGTCAAAACTCACACCACGAAGGAGCCATTCTCTCATCCTGCAGAGGAACAAGTATACTTTGTATTTTAGTGCTGGTTACAACAAACAACAATGGCTTAAACTAAGTAAGAAAAAGGAATGCAACATATGAAATGTATAATGAAGACTGGTCAAAATATGGATGCAACTTGGTCTATCATATCAAACATACCTAATTAGCAATACACATGATATTAGCTATCCACCTTCAAACAGATTGCTACAATTACACATCAACTGAAAAGAAGTGCTTTACTAAACAAGAAACTGTCACCCACGCCAGCCTGAGGTGCATTCGCTGCACAGCAGGGATCCCTGCCTCATCATTGGCTTGGTGCCATCCCTCCATCTGTATTGGAAAATAAGATGCAGTTGTTATACATCTGGCATAAAATTATCTTTTTAAAATGGTTTCACCCTCCTTATACAGAAATGGATCAAAGGCCAAAGTCTAGGCCTTTGTATCAACTGGCTGTTCAGTATTGAGAAACATGTACAGTTAATAGTAAAACAAAACTATATTTCACATTCCTTGTTGATTATTACATCCTTCATTACAGGCAGTATCAGCAAGTGCTAGTGCCTGACCAGTGTTCAGTAAGCAACATGTAATATACTCACCAAAGTTATGAATTCTGCAGTAGATTCATGACCCAGTTGCTTCAGCTCTTCTGCCACCGAGGAGGAGAAGAGGATGTCACACATCACCTTGGATTGCATGTCCAAGAACTCGGTTATCATCACGGGGGTGAGGGGAGTCTTCCCCTGTGATGCAACTGTCTTCAATGCCTCCAGACTAACTCCATCCACTTGACCTCTCAGAACACTCCCTCTGATGTTTGTCCGGATATGGTGAGGGTCCACGCAGAAAGCCTGGAGGAAGCCCCGAGCTGTGACAGGTGGAGAGTAGAAGCAATCCAAGGTTACTGTTTCCTCATTGTCAAGGCAAACTTTCAGTAGCGAGCAGGGTCTTGTCCTCTCCCACTCTTCCCTACAGTCTGGTCCAATAAGATTTGCAATTGAAGCAGATAGACCAATAATGTCACATTGCTTAACTGCTTTGATGCATATGTCCTTCAGGCTTTGTGGCTGTCTTAATCTGACCTTCCTGAAGTTAACGGTAACTCCAGAGGCAATGGCTACAATCTGTTGAATGACTTCTGCCTTCTTTACTGAGAGCTTTACTGTTCCATGAGCGCAACTTTTAATGGCCTTGAGGATTTCCTTGAGCTCAAGAAGAGTACATTTGCTGAGCTTCTCCTCATCAGAGACCACATCTCTTATGGCTGTAAGGTTAGTACCTTGCCATTTGTCTGGTTTTATCAGTTGCAACTTGGCCATCATTTCTCTGTATGTGTCATCAGAAATGGCTACTTGCATGTCACTACTGGCTGGATGTGTCTGTACGTGACTGGTACCTGGAACATCTGACATGTCAACACGTGTCTGCATGTGACTGGTACCTGGAACATCTGACATGTCCACATCTGTCTGCACGTGACTGGTACCTGGAACATCTGACATGTCCACATCTGTCTGCATGTGACTGGTACCTGGAACATCTGACATGTCAACACGTGTCTGCACGTGACTGGTACCTGGAACATCTGACATGTCCACATCCGTTTCATCTTGCCCTTCAAAGAATTGACCTATAGCATGACTCATATCTGGCTGATCATGTTGTGCCATTTCCCCACTTTGTAGGCTCTCCATCAGAGCTGGGTTGTCAGTGCAGAAATTTCTGAAAGTCTCTCTTACTTCCTCTGGCAGGTTAGTCAAAAACAGGTCATACCAGTGTTCTGTTGTTTCTTCTGAAACAGGTGCTGCAGCTGGCTTTGCCCGAAATGCCCAGCTTGCCGTAGTGGGACTTGGGTGCTTTGTCATGCGTTCTATGGAGAGGCCATCTTCATTTCTTGAGCACTTGACCTTTGCACAGCCAGAGGTTGGTGACCAAGCATCTTCTGTCATCAGGATGATAGCAGTTGCCAGGCTTTTCTTGTCTAACTTTCGAACCTCCTTCCACAGCTGTTTCTGAAAGCTAAGCTTTGTGTTTGGCTTTCCGTCAACAGTGCGTGCAACCATGTACTCAAATGCCCCATCAGCAGAGGTTAAGGGCACATATACATCATGCTCATGGCACTCCTGTAGAACAGACTCCACAACTTTGTTTGCTTGAGCTTCAGGAAATGATGCAGACTTGAAGAAATATGCCACAGGTGAGCCATACACAGAGTCTCTTGACCATGATCGATCAATGTCACATGCAATAAACTCCAAAACCTCTTTGGCCATTGGCTTTGACAATTCCTGGCATTCTATGACTGCTTCTAGAGCACATTCAGTTGCCGTTATTGCTTGCATGACACTGTCACTAGTAGTTTCTGCACTTCTAGCCTCATCTGGCACCGTTGACTGTGTGAAATATGGATCATCCTCATTTCTGATGTAGGAGCCTGCATCGACAGCATATGTTGACTTGAACTCAGCGACAATCTCCACCTCAGAAGCAGCTCTCTTTATCTTCTCCCGCATCTCTTTAAGCTCAGGTGACACCTTCTTTGGGGGCTGGCCTTCTGGACCATAAATCTGATTGATGTGCAAACAGACATCATTCCATAGATCTGGACTATTACACACCTTGAACATTACAGTGCTTTGTTCTGTGTGATAGAACAGATAGCATGTGCTGGATTCCAAAGCCTTGCAATGGGCAAAACACTGGATGAGGTTGTAGTGCCTTGCCACCTTTGGCAGGTCTGTAGTTGTGTGTTTGATCTCTATTGCAGCCGTAACAGGTGACTGCAGAGGGCTAGACAAGGTGTGTGCAGCACCGTCAGGAGAATCAACTATGAGTGTTCCATCCCCTATGTCAATCACCTTGCAACCTACTTCTCTGAGCTCCCAAGTTGGAAAGAATGCTGGGAAGAACTTTCCACAGATGGTTGCCACAACATTAGGTTCATGTTCCACACCCTTCTTCATGGCTTCTTTGATTTTATCGGAGGGCTCGGGGAGCGGTGTTCCTTCCATCCTGTTCTTGTACAGCTGCTTTGCTTCTTTCAGTGTGTTCAGCCCAATAGCTCGGTGCAGTTGGCTACCTGCATCAAAACATGACAAAAGCAACCTACAGTTAAACTGTGTTTATCCAGCATAGACAGCAAAGGCTATTTGTTTTCTAATGAGAAAGAACACATTTATGGGACATTTATATGGAAACCATGAATATTCAACAGTTCAGATTTTACAACATTTTTATAAGTGCTTAATAGAGGTAAATGATATCCAAAACACACCTGTTACAGGAACTGCTTCTCTCATCTCAAACCAGTTCTTTCCTCGCTGTTGCCAGAATATTGTGTCCTTTGTCTTCTCTACTTCCTGTGGATAGGCTTGGAGCTTTCTGAAGTTTGGCTGCCCTGGCATGTTCACAACAGGTAAGGTAGCCCAGAGGTGCCTGGCACCTGTAAGTATACAGTAATGAGGTCAAGCATTTTGAACAAACACAGATAATCCGATGCTACTTATAATGGAAGTAGACATTTCTACATATACTGACTTGTAAAGAAATGTCAGCATCACAAAGTGAGCATGAAGAGTGAGGATGTGGACATTACATTGTTATAAATCCATGATAAGTACTAAGTACTTCTTACCTGCTAATGTGGCACAAGCTCTCCCCAGGCTCTCACGGGCATCTTCATTCATCTTCATTACAGATTCTATCTGATGACACACTGCCTTCAGGTGACTAATCAGTCGGCTATACTTGGATTTTCTCCAATCCCCCTTGACTGTGCTTTGTGCCACACTTAATGCATAATCCTTCTTCTTCTTCATTTCTCTCAGCTCAGCCATTTGTTTGGATAGCAATGTGATGACCTGCCTCATGCACTGCAACATGTCATGATCAACTTCTTCAGTGTCCCATCTTTCCAACATGCTCCTTGCAGTTTTACACAAGTCTTGCTCCCTTTCTTCTCTTTCGTGTCTTTGCTTTGCTGTTGGCTGTCCAATCTCCATCCCTGCAAGGTCTACCTCCCCTGTGTTGTATTGTACAAGTCTTCCATCAAAAGCAAGAACATACGCCTTTCCTTCAGACTGTTCACCTATGCTTGAAATGAGTTCAGTGTGAATACCTGGTGACAGGAAGTTCGGCAAGTTCCCTTCAGACTGATGACTCAATAGCACTTGGACATTGGGTGTAGCTAGTATGATGCTGGTCTTTGATCCTAGCCAGTCACGGTCTTTCTCTTTTGTCAGGGCATTCCCTATTGTCTTCCATCCCGACAGCATGCGGATCACAGCAGCCCCGCATTTATTCATTACCAGCTTCCAGAAATCAAGGCTCATTGTTGAGTATCGCATACCTCTGATGTCTGGAGAGTTCAAGAATTTTAATGTTTCATACATGATTTGAAACGTCAATCGTGACGTATCCAGATTGCCAGACTGTATAGCATGTATCAATTCACTGATGATGTCTGGCTTGCCATGTTCCATCAGGATGCCCTGTGCAATTACCATCTTTGTTAGAAGGTCTTCATCTACAGGTAAAGAAAGAGAACATAGGCCGTGAACATTCCTATTGTCAGAAAATAGAAAAAAAAACTATTTCTTATTAATCTAGAACAGATGTGCCCTGTAAAAAATGATGTAATGTAAATGGTCAGGTTCCTTGCCTGGAAAAAAGAAGTGCACTGTTATAAGAATGTTAATAACTGTGGTCAATTGACCTTACTTACTGTTGCCAACACATGCACTATAACAGTAGTTAAAAACTGAACTTGAACTGAACTGAACTGCACAACAGGTGCACAACTGGAACAAAGTTAGGAATAAAAATAAGATACCAGCAGATATGGTGCTTTCTTCAACAAGGTCCCCTATACTGATGGAATGAGAAAAATGACACAACTGATTATTTCACAACTACAGTAATGACCACAATGCATGTGTAGCATATAACTTACAGGGAAAGAATGGACCTGTATGATAACCATTGAAAGACTGTGGTACAGTACTATACATACACAATTTCATTATACTTTACCATCATACTTTAGTTCTTTATAACAATGGCTAATAAGGACAAAATGTCACGATTGAAAGTAATTTTTCTGAGATTAGTAAGAATTAATAAGTATTGGTCAACAATTTGTTTGGTTTTGTAAACATTTTACTTTGTGTTTGAAATCATAACTCATCTTACCTCACGCTGATATCAATGTCCTCCCAATCATCATCATCATCATCATCTGGTGGTAGCACAAATGCTGGTGGAGGAATTCTGAGGAAAAGTGATTTTAAACAACGGTAAGTCTTAAGGTGTAAGGTGACATGCGATATAGAAAATGAAAAGTGCATTTTACTGCTTGTTGTCAACTTTGTTGATGGATATGCTGCCCCTACGGCCGGTGAGGCTATGGGACCGGTGAGGTGAGGTGTCAACTTTATCATCTATCTCTTTACAGTGGTTACAAACTTTACCTTTGTTGTTCTGTAGAAAAAAGTGACTTTCTCCTCTTGGAGTGTGGACTTGATTCTGATGGTGTCAGCTGTAACTTCTTCCTTGTGGAGGAAGTCCTGGGAGTATGTGGGATGCTCTTGTAGGGCGATGACACTGGAGTATGACGTACTTTCCTCCTTTTTGCAAATGGACTGTACGTGCGGCCCTGAGGAGACTGTAGGACGTCTCGCACTCGTTTCTTCTCATAGTATTTGGCTGTTTTTTTCCCAACCGCGAGCTTGCTTTTCTTTTTACGCATTCTACAGAAAAATCAAATCAAAGAGTCAGATACATAACTGGCCTAAATTAGATGGGACATGGGTAATACAGTAACTTTGGGATTCATCATCACCGTGGGTTACCCCCATACGATCCCATCAGACGTAAAGGGAGATGAGGTCTCAGACTAAACGTAAAGGTATACCAACAAGCAACTTGCAATTATCAATTCAGAAATGAACTTGCCATAAACATAATCATATACTCATTCATCATTTGCACATTTACATTAAGAAATAAGGAATAAAGAAATAGAATATTTCAGATTTCGATAATTCGCCCCTCCCCTATAAGGGGGCGGGGTCTTCGTGGATATTTTTCCTCGGTACAAAAACACTGACAGCATGTGTACAGCATACAAATATAATCTGGCAGCTCTATGAAACCCAAAGTACAAATTTCTAACATTATTTGATGAGTAGAAAGACACGAAAGGGTTACCTGAAGCCTGTTCTGCTACAACTGCGTCACTGCAACACCAGCAATCCAAAACAAAAGTCACTTCCGGGTCGGGTCAGTTCACTTTATGCAGGGGTGGAGCGCCACGGGTGACCCGCCGCTGATGGGACATGCTTTTTCAGTTCAGACTGGGAAGGAGTTGTGAAACGCCACATGGCAGAAAGGTGGCCCAGAATGTGTGCTAGAGCATAGGCTATTTCATGTTCCGTGGCGCAACCGTTATTGTTACTTTCCGAACGATTTTCGTGTCGACTACGTGCAATTCGGGTTGACGGCGGCCATTGGGGGAAAAGGAAAAGGGCGGGGGAAAAGCAGAATTACACCGGGGGTAAAGAGGAATGACGGGGGCACAGATGAAGTACAGCGGGGGTTAAGAGGAATGACGGGGGAAAAGGTGAACGGGTAGGGGGAAAAGCAGAAGGAGTTAGGTGGGGGTGATACAGGCTATGGAATGATATTTGGCACAATCAAAAATAGGACACGTACAGAAATATATAGTGAATAATGACAAAGAAAACATCATTCAAGTTTACCATATATTCTGTGACGTTTGTCTTCAAGCAACAATTTTCACGAGAAAAAAACATCTGTAGCAGAACCAGTGAAATGGGCAACTTTTTGGATTATTTCATTTTCTGACAGTTTGATAGCACTTTGGCGATACTACATGTACATGTGTACAGGACCACTACTTTCTGATGTATTTCAAGAAACATAAAAAGACCACGGCATCTTTAAGCAATCAAAAACTTTAGAGACAGACTCACTTTTCTCTTCTGCTCCTCCAGCTGCTGTTGTTTCAAGATCTTCTGTTTCTCGATGGATTCTTTCACGTCCTGCATGATCTTGTCATGGTCGATCTCAACCTTCTGGGCACAGATCTGGGGTGGGCAAGATAAAGAAAAGACAAATGTAAGGGGCTCAGCTGATTAGCAGTAATTAACATAATTAAACAGAGAGTGACCAAAAACTTTTGTTTTCTACAAAGTGTATTAGTAAGGTAGACCTAACTGTAAATCTAGACCTAGATTTTATGTGCGCTTGTGTGTGTATGTGTATGTGTAAATGAATGTGCTCAAGTATGTGTGCACGTTTATGTGTACAAGTAACCATTTGTGGTGGGAGACTTCAAAGTGCTCAGACCTGAATACACTTGTGTTAACCTTGAACAACTACAATACTGATTGATTAGCATATCTACTGTACTAACAAAATTGTCATAAATTTCTCCTTTGCATGAAAATCATTACACAAAAAAGGCCAAAAGTATCTCACCTTTTTCAGCTCATGGTTGAAGTTATCGCTGTCCTCCAGGAAGCGTTTCTTCTTGTTCTCAAACCGCTCCTCAATCTGAAGCAGCTCAGCCTCCAGTTTTTTCTAAAATAGATATAAAGAAATGAGAGTCAAACAGAAACAATTGTGGTAGCAAAAAAACACAATCTTCACACAACACAATACTTTCCTGGGTTTGGCACTAAAAATTCCACAAATTTTCTTACTTCACCCAGGTGTAAAAATGCTTATGATACCAACACCTAGACGCAAGGGATTGACAACCAACTACCCTTACAGGCTCAAAAAGACTATGGGACCTTTGCCTTTAATGGGTGAATACATTTCCATGGCAACTGCTACACAAACATAGAAACTTGGTCCTACTGCCTAAAAAAGGCCATTGTAACTATTACCTTAATGTTTACAAGGGTGATGACTTTACCTTGGAAACTACTCTAAAGGACTTGATGTAATCTGGCCCTTACCTCCCTCATGACCTCAATGAAAAGTGGCCTGCAGGCTGATTTGAGCTTCTCAGAGCGACTGTACCTCATGAATGATTTGAACTTCTCATTAATAAAGAAAGGTTCAAACAAACAAACGAACCTGATGGACCATGAGCGACTGGACCTGTCGTTTGAGGACGTTCATCCGAGCGCTGGTCACCACGGTGCGGACGTCTGGCACGGCAGCCTCGCTGAAGATCTCGTTCATGAGGCGATGATTGCGCTGGTAGCGGGCGGTGGCGATGTGCTTCACCGAGAAACCATCATCGTAATCTGGAACACAAAAGTTATGACAATCCAGGATGCCTATCTGACAAGATTCTGTGTTGGGGAGACGGGGGCATCAAGAATAAAAAAATGGACATCAAAAAGGGGGCTAACATATTTGAGATATCGCAGAAAGGTAAGGGTGAGGACAATTTCCTTGTTCAGGAAGTAGTTTATACAAATCATTCTGAGTCTGACAACATGCAAAAAGACTTTGGGGGGAAACTAAAGAATATGGGCAAATAGATGTGTACACAGTAAAGGGGTATAAAAGAATGGCTTTTCAGTTGCAACAAAAACAATGCTGCAGCCATTTCCCTCACTTGAGATGCACATACTAGTAATGGAGTTTTTCATCTTTTCTGTACAAAAAAAAATCATAAAGGCAAGGACTGGTTTTATAGAGAAGGAATGATTTGTTGTGTACATTTTGAAGAATTGCTTAAGACAAGAATTTGTGTAAAGATCCCTTGAAGGATTTCCCTTGTAGAAAAAAAGTATCCAGCAAGATAAGAGTGAATAAGAAAAGTATTTGTAGGAAATATCCGTAGATATAAAAAGAATGAGTACATCTCTACAGGTACTGGATCTCTACATTATATTACTGTATACAGGGCTTTCTTTACAAAGATAATCGGACACCTGATGGCCATGTTGGAGAATAGAAAGAGAAAACAATGTCAACTTGGATGCTTGTCAAGCTGTTTGAGAGTTTGGTGAAAAAAAAATGTTTCCAATTTTCCATAAAATCTTAATATGAAGAAAGAAAAAGTGAGAGAGTGTTTTTAACTCTCTCCTGCTATGAACTGATCAAGTATTTTGCAGTGTTTGCATGTCTACTGTGACAGAATTTTTTAAACCACAAACTTCAATGTCACAATGTCACAGTACCATGATTTTGCAAAAACTGTGAAACTATTACACCACTGCAAACGTTTGAGGATTTTTGAGGATTCACAGTACTCCAACATGGCATTCACACTTAAGGTGCCCATATAACCCAGTAAGAAACCCCTGTACACACACAAGTCTGAGACTACTGTACTCTGACGCAGGCATTACTCTATAGACTCTACTGACACTGACGAATGTGGTAAGGAAGCACGCCCTACCATCCTTGTCCTCTGCTGGCTGGATACTCAGGCTAACTGTACACACAACAAGACAGAACCCCTTCATATGTAAGTCTACATACAGGGGGAGGGGGGCAAGGGGTCTTCTCAAAACATTACCTTCAAACTGGCTGTGGGAATGGTCTCAGAAATTTGGGTACCAATCAAATTTGTGTCCAGGTTTTCTGGTTTCCAAGACCTTACCAGCCTATATTTCAGTCTTTCTTTCACACATTTCAAATGCAGTTGATGTATGTATCACCATAATCAGCCGTAACAGTCATATATACCAAATGATTGAAGAAATCAGGTGTATACAAGTATAGCATGCCTTTAAATCTGACCTAAAAGTAGATGTAAGATACCAATTAAAATTTTAAGAGTGGCATAAAGGACAAGCCCCTGTTTGTGTTTTATAGTGGAATGCAGTGTGCTTTGAGGAAGGCAAGATTTTTCTCTCTACCAAAAATAGAGAAGATTGACATTTCAACCATTTCAAAGTTGTGCAACCAAATCCTATTCCAGAAGACAGCATCATTGGCCAGGAGATGACTTTTTAATGTATTCCTTCTACAATATGTTGTCGACAAGTAAAAGTTGTCAGTTAGCTTTTTAGAGCAGAGAGAATTACTAGTAAGTATAGTTGAAACACATCCTTAAGCCTCAAGGAAACTTAAAAGGACAGAAGGCATAAATTCAAGTGCTGAGGTAATGTTTTGAGATAAGACCCCTGAAAATGGAAAGAATCCATTAAACCCACAAGAGCACATGTGTAAGAAATAATCACCGACTGAAAGAGGATTCAAAGTTGGCATTCAACACTTCAAGTAAGAGAATACAAGTTTATGTGCACATTGCTGAAATTGTTTCCACCAATGTTGAATGCTTTAACTTCACCATGAAAATAAGTGATACAGTGAAAATACATCTGAGAGCAGCAACTGACCATGAATATATTCATTGCATTGTTTTCATATTAAAGGCATCTATATGCTGCAAAAACTATAAAGTGGTGCACACAAGAAGATACACAATCTATTTGATGATAGTATCTAAAATGCCTCCACCCCTGAGTTCTTGCCAAAAAGTGTGAAATGTCCATTATGTAGTCAGTTGATGCTCACAGCTACGGAAAACAGAAGAGCAGGATGATAACCATCTCTGTTTCATAATATCAGAGGCTGGAAGAAAAGATGAGGTCAGTTTGGAAGAAACCTGTAGACTCTATCACCATTTACAAACTGATAGAAGCAAGGAGGTTCCTTTTTTCAACCTCCTTGATAGAAGCAAAGGCTCTGTCCCTGAGGAGTTGCAAAAAAAAAGGTGGGACCAGGAAAGATGGTATGGCGTGGAAAAGCTGACACAAAGACACAAAATGCATGACTTGAGTGTGGATATCAGTAACAATGACATGGGCAGATGAGAGTTTGGAAAATGGGTAAGCTGAAATGTCTTTTACATATCAAATGCTAAATACATGAAGTTTTGAGGCTGTAGTAAAATTGAAGGCATGCAAGAAACAGCATAGAGGAAACATGTAATACTGTGCAACAAAATGTGCAGTGCCTGAAATCTTCATATAGATATACATGCATTTGCAGGCAAAATAAAGGAAAGGCTGACAGCTAATGTTTAACACACTGACATTTAAGTTAGTCTTAATTGAAATTTTATACATAATCCTATTTATATGTACTCATGCAAGGATAGAGCATAGAGGGATAGAAAGGCTGGTATAGAAAGAACAAGATATATTAATGGGAGAAGGTTGTACATGCATGTGAAAGAAATGAAAGGCCATCAGCCATGTCTAACTAACATTAGACTATGGAGTCAATGTCAAAATTGGTACACAGCTACAACTTATATGTACTCATATAAGAATGGAGCATGGAGGAATAGAAAAGCTGGTATAGAGAGAAAAAGGTATCTACATTTAAGATTGGATGCACATGCAGGTTAAGGGTCAATGTCAGGTCACATGAAATGATAAAGGTCGGGGTTGATGGGTCAAAAATGAAAATTCATCTTGTATTTTAAAATGGGATCAAGGGTTATTCTTCTAGCAAAATTCTTGGCATTCGTGTATTTCTTTTCAAGAACATTGATATCACACAATACAATCCAAAATAGTGCAGTACATGAAAAACCTATCAAACAGTACAGGATCACCAACCAAAATATACCAAAGTACAAAAAAAACAGACATCAAATATTTTCCTTTCTGCATATACATATGCTCCAGAGCATTTTGACTGAATTCTTTATCGAACAACCCCAACATCAATAGAGTCATACCAATATAACTTGATGATTCTTGGATTAGAAAAAATAGTGCCAAACTGAAAGAACATAACGGCACCAATTTGTGTCTTTGGTAATTGGTTTGTGGAAATTTCAAACCGAAAATGGAGCTAAAAGGCAAGAAGAAAACAGCTCCCATACAAGACCATACTCGCAGTCTAGTCAATGTACCTTGAGATAGCTCAGCTAACTGGGCTGACGTTTCCAGTTTTGTGGGTATAGCCTCTAAACAGCGTTCAGGCTATTATTGAAGAATCACCTAAATATTTCTGGTTTGAAATATCCATGAACCAAGGACACAAATTGGTGTGGTGTGGGATAGCCTGAGAGCACACAACACCCCCTTACCATCCTCATCTTCTGCAGGCTGGATGGACTGTCGCGCCTCCTGCTTCTGTCGCTCTCGTTGTTGCTGCTGCTGCATCTGCTGCTGCAGACTCTCCGCTGTAAACAAACAAACAAGTAAGTGAATTTGTTCGGGGCTTACTTTGGCGTTGTTAATTAGCGCTAGAAATGTGATAAAATGACGCAGATAAGTTGGAAATAAGTTACAAATGTCAATCTGACTTGAGATTTTAATGTTCAGAACATTTGAAATTTTGGTGAATAATTTTACAATATGTCCCTTTAATGTTCAGTTTTCTTTTGTTAAAATGAATTGTTAGATTTGTCTTGCATTTTGATACCAACACACTACCAACTATTACCCCTCCATCAGCAAAATTATGTCCTGCAAACTTTAACTCAACTCAAGCATATGCGCATAATTAACACACTCCAGCGAAGCACAAAAGGAAATGATGATTCGATAGGGGCATCATCAAGTGAGGCCCCATCATTCTTTTCTTTGGATGTGTGCACCTTCTAGCAATTCAAAGGAAAACTGCACAAGGTAATCCCCGAACATTAGGTCGATTAATGAGGCAAAATTAACACACCTCTGTCCTTGGCAGCCACATAGGCCTGGTAGGCAGGTGAGTTGTGGTAAGCCTTCATGTTTTCATTGTACTCAATCTGGAAAACAAGGAAGGACCAAATCAGTTTTTCACATTTTTCCTGCTGCGTTTCCCTGATACAAAGGCTACTTCAGGGGAAGGATAAAAACTCCATCTATATTCTATGACAAAAGAAGTTCCTGTGAAAAAAAGTGCTTAACTCAAAAGAAACAAATAGCTTGTTTTTAAGGTTAAACAGTTTTTCCAATACCTCGGTAGTCATTATCATTTCCAAGAGGATAACTACAAAAAATTTTTTTCATCATAGTTATACAGTATTGGAGCTGCAAATTTCCTCCAAGAAGCCAATAGATATTCATCACAAACAAACATCAACAAACAATCACTCCTCACCTTCTCAGCTTCATAATCATCCAGGTATTCCTGTTTCTTCTCCTCAGTGAGGTCCCTCCACATCTGTCCGATGATCTTGCCTATCTCCCATAGCTTCAGGTCGGGGTGCTGGGCCTTCACCTGCTCCCAAACCTTCGACAAAGCACAGCACAAGGGGGTAATACATGCGCTTCAGTAGGAGTGTAGGAGGCTCTGGGTAGAGATTTGAACCCTTGCCTGTCTGCAGCACCCTGGGCTGTCTCTAGCTTAAAAATTGTTTCCGTCCCACTCATTGTTTGGAAACTCATGATGTTGATTTTCCTGGTTGAGTATGTCAGTTTAAGCTTGTGGAAGTAGTCTTGGTCACTGCATGGTGGCTCGGTGATCGCTGTCTACAGGAAAGTGGGCATTTACATTTGGCAGGTCACAAGTTTTAAGCCAGGCCGCGAAAAAAACTTTGAAAATGGTACATTGTAGACATACTGCTTTCTCTGGATATCTTTATATCTGGTTAGCATTCAACACTTCACACATCACTACCACTACTACCAGTGGACTAGCTCCTTACTGTGAAGCCCTTGGCAATAGAAACGAATTATCTAGTCTACACTACATACATTCTAGTCGTCAATACTACTTACAATCTAGTCTACAACAATACCTACAGTCTAGTCTACACTAAAGCTACTTCAGGCATGGCCAATACCATCAGGGGTTCACAGATCGTCCGTATCTCAATTCCGGTTTGCAAGCACCTTAAATGCAGCAAGCAGCAAGACATGCGTTTTATATGCAGATTCATTTATGTTCATTGATATCACTTTAAATCAATATGCAAGATGGCAAGCAAAATAGCTCATCATTCTGTATTACTTTGCAAGCAATACTACCTGTTAACAGTCTTTATAAACCTTGTCAGGATTTTAAATAGACTGACTTCTCAAGTATACTTCATTTAAGTGCAATTCATGTTGGCTATATCTATGATTTCAAGAACACTTGATTAGCCTTAAATCATTGTATCAGTTGATAGAGATGTAATAAATCACAGCTGAGATGAACAGAGTGAGAGATCTGTGAAGCGACTTGATGTCTTGGTTTGGCCCGTGTGAAGAGAATAAAAGAGAAGGATCAAAGCCTCCCTCCGAATCACCTTTTTACTCACCTTCCGACTGAACCTCATGTAAGGCATCAACGGTTTGTCGGGAGGTTTGGGGGGCTTGGGCATCTCCACTTGACCACCCTGGAGTTGGACAACATAAAATACGCACAACATGTTAGGTAAAGTACACTTATGGGGTCCTGGTTGAGACAAACTGACTCAACCTCATGTAAGGCATCAGCGGTTTGTTGAGGGGTTTGGGGGGCTTGGGCATCTCCACCTGAGCACCTGAGAATTGGACAACAAAATATGCACAACAGGTTAGAGATACAACACCTATGGGGTCCTGGTTGAGATAGACCAGCATTCAGGATACTGTCACCTCACACTTTTTGCTAGAGGTGGACACAACCTTCACAACAGGTTGGAAATAATACACCTAAGGGGTCCTGGTTGAGACAAATTATCACTCAAGATACTGTAAATCAAGGAGCTTTTATCAGGTGATCAAAGCTCCTTGTGTAAATTCATTCAGGTTTGTGGCACTTAAATTTTGTGGCAGAGTGAAAATGAAGATCTGAGTTACAACATCTTTTTATTATTTCGTATTATACTACATTTTGTATTGTAGTTCTAGGTTGAAACCACAGTAGTAACACAAGAAAGTCTGACTTATGTTTGTACTAGTAGGGTGATGAAAAGTGAAAAAGTGAAAACAAAAACAACACTCAATATGCAAAGACTTACAGTACCAAGAAAAATCACAACATCGTGATGAATTATAGATGTTACTTTAAGCACATAATTCTGGATGACTGTTTTTAGTTATCCTAAGTGATACTGACTGTTCTGACAAGTGTCCTTGATTTCAAGGTCATTTGGGTTTTCCAGTAAAAAAAACATCACGTGACCTTTGACATGAAGACACCATATAAATTTCATCATTTCATCATCTGTTTTTCTAACTATAGGTGCTTATGGGAAAATACTCTAAATGGCCACATAGCTAATAAACCAGCAGTGTGTTGATTGAAATTTTCTCTGTCTTCATTTTCAACTCACAAAATTAAAGCACATTGGTCGTTCATTCATAATGTTGAGAATATTCCTAAAAGATCTAACTATTCAGTATTACGTTGCTTTTTTAACATAAGGGTTGTGCATGATGAATGCTCGATAATTATTTATATTTGAGAGTAAGCCCATAATTACAAAATACAATGTAATAATTCAATTAGAGAAGCTCTAAAAATCAACACCTAACTTTACAGCCTGAAAAGCAATGGAAGAAAACAGCTTCAAGAACATGTTGAGTATATCCTGTGCGGGCAACAATAAAATATCACTGAGTCACCAGAAAACAAAGGACAGACAGGTCACACCTGTAGTAGGGACACCTGGTGTCTGCATCATGTGGTTGTTAGTATTCTGTACACGTTCTGAATTCTATGTCCGAAAATGTGTTTTTTTTTTTCATGTTTGAAAATTTTTTTTTTCTTCAAAGTATTGTGATCTATAGAAGTTATTGTTACCCAGTACAGTAGGGCAATCCTTACTAGATACATGTACATGTAGTTAGACGTACACATGGGTTAGATGTGAGACAGGTTGTTGTGTGCCCGTGAAGCTGTTGTGTTATGCCAAGCTATACCTGCTAATGTGCTATACAGTATAACGGAGAAAGATACAATATCATGGACCAAAGATACAGGAAAACCCAAGCCTACACACATTGTTCAAATTAAACACTTGCTCTCTAGTCTGTACCAACAGAATACACATCCTATAGACCTGGTACTTCATTGTTCCAACAATGTCTTGTTTGTCTACTCTACACCCTCCTGTCTCCATGCATAACATGCACTGTTGTCTGTTTCCTTTTTTGTTTGAAATGACTATTCCAGAAACCACTGATACTGATTTCAAGTGGTTCACATATGTTTAGGACATGGATAATTCATGTATACACAGATCATAGATCTAACTACGATTTTGTAAAATTACAATGTTATAGTACCAGTTTTATGATATGTGTATCTAAAGGGTACACAATTCCAAGTCTACATGTATACACATACGTCACATGTAATTATATTGCCCTCCCAACTGTAGCATTCTCTGGCCTACAGATACAATATACAATGTGCTTTCTTTGTTGTATTCTTCACCAGGTGTTAGTATAGACAAGTGTTGACAATAGCCACAGTTTCACAGCAGCATTTGGGACAAACAGTGTCATATATACCAACCTAATCCCATTACAAAATGTCTAACCGTTGACATAACTATGATTCATGATACAGTGGACAGATATGACAATGGCTCCATCTTGGCACATACAACAAAAGGTACATGCACAATGTCCCAAGTTGATTACAATAACTTCAATCCAATTTGAATTTCTGGGCCCAACTCACGGCCTAAATCCTCCCTGTTGTCTGTTTTTTTGCTACATTTATGAGTTTTCATGTTGGCTCAAATCTATTGTTGACGTTTGAATCTACGGGGAGAAAATTCAGCCTGCTTTGTCTGAGCAAAACGCGAAAGACCGTTCCACAATGGCCGAGCCAACAACAAGTCGGCAAAAACAACAACATTTGAATCTAGCAAATGGTCTGAATTTTTTTTTAAAGATACATGTATGATTTTTTATGTTGGCTCAATCCTATTGTTGACATTTGAATCTACATGGTGAGAAATCGATCTGCTTTGTCTGAGCAAAACCAGAAAGACTGTTCCACAATGGCCAAACCAACAAGTCGGCAAAAACAACAACACTTGAATCCATTGAATTGCCTGAATTTTTTGTACAATATACATCATGTATGATTTTCTATGATGGCTCAAACCTATTGTTAATGTCGGAATCTACAGGGAGAGAATTTGGCCTGCTTTGTCTGCGTGCAACCCAAAAGACAGTGCCACAATGGCCGAACCAACAACACGTCTGCAAAAACAACAACATTTGAATCCAGCAGATCGTCTGAATTTTACATGAATCCACCTGTCCTGAGCCTACCTGCATGCGGCGCTGTTCCAGGTAGGAATATCGCATCCAGACCTCGCGCGCCCACGCCGCGTTGCTATCCATGTTGGATCGCGAAGCGACTGGGTGATGTCTACCGCTTTGTTGCATGGCGCGCCTGGACTGGAGCGACTCTCAGGGCTTCCAGAACTTACTTCGCTTAATTAGAGCAATTATGGTCTGGCTGGGATAGCCACAGGCTACGTTTACCTGCCCTTTGTGCGTAAACAAGTCAAACAGGTATGCAGGACGCATATGCGTCATCTTTTCAAATAATATTCACCTTAAATTATCTTTTTCTATGACCAAAACATGCAGACGTCAAAATCTTCAACATTTGAAGCTTATTTTCTTGAATATTTACGACTTTGTCTATGTAGAAATGTTCGATTGACAAGATCCCTAGGTGTGACAAACAATTGATCAATTTAGTCTGGCCCACTCTGGATTAGCAACACGAAACTTGAAAGGGTCTTTCATCTGTTTCATCTTTTCCTCTGGTCTATTCAATCTTGTCTACGCCAACACAAAGAAATATTATTTAACATGAGGCCTCTAGTGTGGATATGTGACTCCAAATCTAACAAGAAGTTGGATATCTTCCCTTTGAATAGCACAAAGACAACACAAAACACAACAGAGAACACTCAAAACATCATGGCAGGTACAGACACCTTTGATACTAGTGATGTAAGAATGATGTGAAATATACAACACAGATATAAACCATGTTTATCTTTTTATATTTTCTGTGTTTCTGATAACAAGAAACAACCAACATTGTATCCTCCCAAGACCACCAATCTACTGTACTGTGTTGTTTATGCTAACAAAAGGAAGGAGACAGCTAAAAGATCGGTCAGGTACGTGTGCGTGACAAAAGTCTGGGCCTCGAGGCCGAAACAGCCAGCTTTTCAGTCCCAATATTTTATATTTTTCTGTGTTTCTGTTTACAAGAACTTGAAGAAACCAACCAAAACCCTCACAAGACCACCGATCCAATGTGTTTTTATGCTAACAATAGGAAAACAACAGCAGACAGATCGGTCAGGTATATGTGCGTGACAAAGGCCTGGGTGAGGCCGGAACTGCCAGCTTTTCAGCCCTGATATTATCCAGAGCCTACCAGACACAGGTGGGCCCGGCTAGGAATCTGTAATCTCTCTTATAGGCAATAACAAGTTAAATTTTTGTTCTTTTAAGGTTTCATAAAAATGATAATGCTTCACTGGAACATCCACACACAGAGTCTGAGGGAACATCTGTCCCTAACACAATAGTAATAGTACACAAAGCTTCAATGAGTGAATATTGCAAGATTGAAGTTTTTCTTCTCATTTATTTTCATGCTAACATTCTCATTTAAAATGGTGAGATGCAAGGAAATGCCTTGACACTGCCTTGTAAGTCCATAAATAGATCCCATTCTTAATGGAAGCCAAAGTACAAATGTTCAGGAACATGACATCATGAAGGGAGGCTAAGAATGTGTCACAACTTCAGGTGAGAAGAAGGGTTGTGGGGTGTTTGTTTATTCCATATCCCAAACATTTAGTTACTACTACATCCATAAATCATAGGGGTAAGAGACTAAGGTTGTTAGCATAAGTATTGAAATTCATGAATTTCTAGCTAAGTTTTGGAAAAATGCTAAAACATTCCTTTTTTTCAATGTGAAGTTTGCCAAGCTCAGTTTAAGAGGGATTTCTTTTCATCACAGATCAGTGTATGAATAACATACTGCATATATCATGAAATTTAAAGTACAACTGTATATCTAAATCCATTTACCAACAATGTAAAATAAAGTATTTACAGCTTCACATATATGTGTACTTAGATAGTAACTAAAATCACATTCACACTTTCTTTTTTCTTTATTAGTACTACCGGTATATCAAATGGTGTGATGAGAACATAGGGAACTGTACTAAAGACCTATTTATTCTATTCAGGTGCAAACTACCTTACGGTAAAAAAATTTACTAAAATAAATCTTACAATTTCATATCACATGTTTATGTGTATAGACATATGTATAAAATCTCAGGGGTAATTTTATTTTTCCATTAGCCTCTCCATTATTAGAAAAGGAACAATAACAAAACAAAAGGCAGCTTCAATTCTATACAGTGACTATGTACATATATTTACTACATGTAACAAAAATCTCAACAACAATTCTTTTAAGTTCAGACAAAAATAAAACCTTTCAAATATATATCAGGCACATTT
Source organism: Branchiostoma floridae (assembly GCF_000003815.2). Taxonomy (NCBI): domain Eukaryota; kingdom Metazoa; phylum Chordata; class Leptocardii; order Amphioxiformes; family Branchiostomatidae; genus Branchiostoma; species Branchiostoma floridae. The sequence continues at coordinate 13,087,218 of NC_049994.1, read as the reverse complement.
ACACTTCATTTGATGAGTTATTTTTGCAGAAACTTCAACAAGTATAAATCTAAAACTCACCTTTATAGTGGGCATGCCGGTAAAGCGAATGGGGTTGTAGCAGGTTTCCGTGTGCAGTCGTTGTGAACGGCATCTAAAACGCAGACATATATTAGGAAGCGTCAGTCGAAAATAATCCGCAATGATGCCATGAATATTTTATAATATAATTGTCTGCCATCTTCATGTATAATACATGAAGATGTCAGGCTGTTACTGTATGTGTGAAAATAAACAGCATCCTTTAGCTTACAATCTCATTGTTTTGGTAGATAGCAACAATATTAGACTATACGGTCATGAACTTGTTTATGCAATAAAAATTAAAAAATAAAAGAGAAATATTTGTATGATATCATATTTAGACCACATGATTGATACCATTGACAGAATGATTTCAATATGCTCTTTTTTCGTTCCCATCATTTTGCTCCCTATTACCATAATTTAAATTTGAAGGTTAAGTTAGAAAATGACAAAGCTGTTGATGATGGTACAAATAACAGCAGTAACAGCATTCAAAGTATCATGGCTTCAATCGAAGCAAACATTGACCCATGACACATAGATTCAAGCAGTAAGTCAGTGTGTAATTATTAGACTGCACACTGACTTACATTGCAGTGCTGTTGCTGCTGTTATCATTTTCTTCCTTCTCATTTACTTTCTTCTACTCATCTTTGAATCATATTCAAGCATTAAAAATAGCAACATCCTGTTGCCCCAGGGCTAGGAATCAAGGAATGTTCTTATTATCTCTGAATGAGAAGGGTTTCACCTCCGAGTTGCTAACAGTCTGCTTAAAGTACTAATAAAATGTAAAAGGCTAATTTTCAGGAGAGTGTTCTAGCTCAGACAAACAAAATGTGGAGCCAGACACAAGGTGCAGCGACTCACGTTGTTCTGCAAAGCTCCGGGACGCGGAGTGGATCTCTCTGTGGAGACAGAAGCAGACATTTTCAAGATAAGTCAACATTACTGGTCTGCAAATAAACCTAATGTCCTAAATGCATCTTCTGTAATCTATGATACCAGATAATATTGGACTATTTTCTTGTAAAATAAGTGATTAGTCCAACAAACTGTTTCTGATAATAGCATACACATATCATTATCATAGATTTTTCATCTAGGATATTCTTCAGTAAGGCATACAAATGTATATCATTTTTGTGTATCTCTCCATGTTGCCTTATGCAAGGAGGTTTCCTTGCCTTATGTGTGTCTTGGTTCCTCAATTTAATTTCATGGTTTGTTTCAACCTTATTAATGAGAAGCTAATATCTTTTTCATTGAGGTTATGTCTCAGGGACAAGGTAACTTGTAAGGCTGATGTTTTAACCACCGACATTAAGACAAGTTGCTTTCCGATGAGAGTAAACATCAACACAGATTGATTTGATTTGAACATATTGCGTAGATTGATCACAACAATGCCCCTAGTGGTTTCAAGGAAAACTGCAGTAGGGCTGATCAAGATGTCTTCCAACCTCCAAGTTTTCAGTTATCATCCCCAAGTCTTGTTACCATCGCCAAGGAGGTTACATGATCAGTGCTGTATGTCTACATGTCATGTGTTTGTGTATGGATCCTTGCAGTATTTGGTAGTTGGTTAGCCTACTAGGGGTTGGGAAAACAAAGGTTTAATTTGATCATTTGCTTCCTAGTGACTCTCTACACTCTACAGTACTGCAGCAGAACTTCAGGTTTTGATGTTTATTGTAAAATGTGTGATAAACAATGAAATAAATTGGCATAACTTAATGTATGGCTTTTATTCCTAGCTCTTGTACCAATGAATGAATGAAGAAATGAATGAATATCTCACTCACGTGACATAACTTGGCTGTAAACCTGCACCAGTAGAAGGGAAAGGTCTCTGTGCTGAAACCTGCGGAGAAGAACAGAAATCAGGGACCCTTTCAAGTTCAAAGCTGAGTTCTGTTAGCCTGGAATCCATCTATTCAGAATAGATGGATTCCAGGAGATAGAATTTCTATCTCCAGTTTGCCTCAATGATAGCCTGGATACTACTAGACTGTTTCCAGGGCCTATACAGCCCAACTCCTCGGCTCTAGAGCTAACATGAGCCCTCTGTCCCCATGATTGAAACATTTGTTTCTTACTCCCTGCATTATTTTGGAGAATGAATATTTCTTCAATGTACTTCAGAATGCCTTTTTGAACCGTATTACCATGCTGTGACAATGACTGTGATTTAGACCCAATTAGTACCCTTGACTACATTTCAAGTGAATGCATAAATCGCATTTCTCTGCTTCCAGACTAATACATGTGTATTCAATATTCTGCCATCAAAGCAATAAAAAATATCAATATATGGAACCAAATTATACAAATTATAGCCTCAGGCTATTTTTGCAGCTACCTCTACACATCATGGCACTATAAATTTAGATCTACACTTACAGTGATCATGACGGTATTCAGTAACTTGTTTTAAGACAGCTTAATGTGTTTTCTATGTCTCCTGGTTGGCAAAAATAAAAGCTCCTTTGGCTTTGTCCCATGCCGGCTAGCTTCTACTTTACTGCTGCTGCATGTCACCTATTATAATGTATAAGTCTCTTTCTCTTCTAAATTTGGTAGCCAATGTTATCAAGTCATGATCCAAACACATAGATATTGTCAAAAAGTTGATTATCTTGACGTATACGGTATAGTAACTAAAATCAAAAGATATTTTGATAGTATCACAAAAGGTGCTTGCATGCATGCCCCCCTCCCCACCGGCCCAAATCTTTTGTTCTGATCGTACCGTTAGCTACGGGGCTTTCCGCATACCTTTCCGCCAAAACACCAGAAAATCTACTCAAAAGTCTTCTACTGACATCAATAAGTCACCATTGCTGAATCTATCCTGACCTTAGTCAAAAATACGCACAAAAGTAGCCGAAAATCTCGACTTACCTTCCCACAAAATCACCAAGGAGCGGAATAGCGGCAGTAGCTATCCCACAAATCTCCGCGTGTGTTGCAGTTCTTAACATGTCCGCCAGTCGGCAGCCCTGCATGCTCCAAGCAGATCCTAGGGTAGCATCATCATCATATCTAGGGTAGCATAAGATACAAGTAGTACATGTGTACTAAAAGCTGGCAGAGGAGTCAAGCCGGCCTGGGAGTGCGTTTGGCTCCTATATGGCAAATGGACACCTCTTGGCTGACTACACTCCTTGGCCAGTTTGGTACTATCATATGCCATTGTAGGATAATCTGCTTGGAGATTACTTATTATGTATCACCATACATGTTATGTTATTTGATGTGAATAAAAGCTGTGAAACTATATCATTGGTGTTTGTATTGAATAATCCGTTCACTGAGAAACCAGTGCATTATATCAAAGAATGCATGAAGAAATGAACGCCTTCGCTTGATAAATGAAATGCACGGTATGCACCCCCACCTAACTCCTTCTGCTTTTCCCCCTACCCGTTCTCCTTTTCCCCCGGACTTCTCCTTAACCCCCGCTGTACTTCTGCTGTGTCCCCGTCCTTCTTCTTGGCCCCCGGTGTAATTCTGCTTGCCCCCCGCCCTTCTGCTTAACCCCCAATGGCCGCCGTCAACCCGAATTTCACGTAGTCGACACGAAAATCGTTCAGAAAGCAACAATCACGGTCGCGCCACGGAACATGAAATAGCCTATTCTCTAGGACACATTCTGGGCCACCTTTCTGCCGAGTGGCGTTTCACAACTCCTTCCCAGTCTGAACTGAAAAAGCTCGCCCTCTCGGTGAAGGGCGTATGTATCCGCCCGGTCAGCATTGGGTACTCACACGAAAGTCGTGCCTAACACCCTGCACGGCAACGATACACGGTCTCATATAGCCTATGGTATGGCAAACAGACCTGGGCACCTCTGTACCACGTGGAGTCGAAAAAATCGAGCGCAATCTCGAGAATACATGTGC
>NC_049994.1:13072500-13083019 GCF_000003815.2 Branchiostoma floridae | reverse complement strand
ACTGGGGAAGGAGTACTGAAACGCCTCTTCAGCAGAAAGGTGGCCAGAATGTGTCCCAGAGAATAGTTTATTTTATGTTCCGTGGCGCGACCGTGATTGTTGCTTTCTGAACGATTTTCGTGTCGACTACGTGAAATTCGGGTTGACGGCGGCCATTGGGGGTTAAGCAGAAGGGCGGGGGGCAAGCAGAATTACACCGGGGGCCAAGAAGAAGGACGGGGGCACAGCAGAAGTACAGCGGGGGTTAAGGGGAAGTCCGGGGGAAAAGGAGAACGGGTAGGGGGAAAAGCAGAAGGAGTTAGGTGGGGGTGGGTATGATGAACAAATGATGATTTAGTGAATGATATAAATGGAAGAATGAAAGGAACAATTGAACAAAAGTTCCGACGACCCATATACCTTCACCAAGAATGTTATCAGATTCGCCTAATTTGCATAACATCATAACTTTATCATATCAGAAACTGCTTGCATGGATATATCCTGTGATATATCCAAAGTTGTTTTACAACCACAAAAACAACAACAAAGTTTTATTTTTCGCTTAATCAGACTTACACGAGTTCCTTGCTTTGACCCAATGGGATAAAAGTGCAGAGATAATATATAATGTATTTACGTAAGATCACCTTGTAAGTTGTAAGAATGTCATAAAGTTATTTGACTCAATCATCCTTAGTGAGCCAATCACGCCCGCCCCTTGTCCAATCACGTCACGTGATATTCAAATTTCCCGCCACGGTGCCACCAGGTTCACCAGGTGCTGAATTCTTTCCGAAGCGTGGTCTGTGGACGTGCCGTTTTCAAAATTTCAGCTCCCAAAATGTCTAAAAAATGTACATTTTCTCCACATTTTCGCGGATGTTTTCCACAAATATTGCGGGGAAAAGCTTCTGGAACAGCGTGGGCAATGATGGACGGACAAAGTTTCGTGAGGAGCTTGGATGAACCGTTGGATTACTCCGGATTCAAAAGTGGGACACCGTGAGCGTGCAGTGCCAGGCAGGTAAGCTTGAAGCCTAAAAAATTTTCTTTTCGTTTTTACACAAAAATGAAGCGCCTAGTTTTGTTTTTGAAAAGAATATCGTCGACTTAATGTAATCCCAGCTGTACAATTTTCATGTCTTGGGTGTTTCCCTGAATGGTTAGAAATTGAAACTTTGGGCAAATAGCTCAAGTAAACAAGACGGTGCATTTTTCTAAGAAGAAGAGGAAGAAAGAAGAAGACGAATGCGTCACTTCTAGGGGGTAGAGAAATTGTGTTGGTTATTACATGAACTCCAGTCTGAGACGTCTAGAGACTTCATTTCCAACAAGTATTTCATTGTAGCCACGCATTCTTCGGAAACTGTAAATGTTGCGTTGTGTATTTTTCTAATGGGCATTCTTTGTTTTCATTGGCAAGCGGACACACGTGCAACGCACCCAGTCTCCTACTTCGACGCGAAGTCCGGGTCAAACAATGTCAGCACTTCATTCTGCTTCCCTCAGAACAAGTAAGAAGCAATTCCACTATTTATCTTCTTGTTCAGCGTGTCAGTAGAACATTTCCGAATGTGTTTTAAAAGACAACTTCCTTTCTAACTGCAGCCATTTGTAGTTATTAAAGTTGTAGGGACGCACGTGCATCTCCTAATTCGAGGTTGCTTTGATATGCTAATTCGTGGAATGCTACTTCGAGTATAGGTAGGGAAGGACTTTTAAATTTTGAAGTCAATCCACGGTCAACTTTTTCCTATGTCGTTTAGTGAACTAGTGAATTTGCACGCCATTACACGGTCGTTACATGTCCACAATTCATCTTCTTGTTCAGCGTGTCAGTAGAATATTTTCGAACGCGTTTTAAAAGACAAATTCCTTTCTATTAAACTGCAGCCAGACGTAATTACGTTGGAGGGGCGCACGCGCGCACGTTCTTCTCCAAATGCCAACTTGTTTTGATATGCAAATAGTGGAATGCTACTTCGAATATAGGTAGGGAAGGACTTTTAATTTTTCAAGTCAATCTACGGTCAGCTTTTTCCTATGTCGTTTAGTGAATTGAATTTGCACGCCATTACACGGTCGTTACATGTCCACAATCTATCTTCTTGTTCAGGGTCTGAGTAGAACATTTCCGAACGAGTTTTAAAAGACAAATTCCTCTCTATTAAACTGCAGCCAGTTGTAATTACGTTGGATGGGTGCACTCGCGCACGTGCTTGTCCAAATACAAAGTTGTTTTGTTATGCAAATTGATGGAATGCTGCTTCGAGTATACAGTTAGGTAACAGGTAGGGAAGGGTTTTCAGATTTTCGATTCAACCCACGGTCAACTTTTTCCTATGTCGTTACAGTTAGTACTATTGAATTTGCTCGCCGTTGCACGAGCAATGTTGCCAAGATACGATTTGAAATAGGTTACATCAACAGTCGTGAAGGAATAACTTTCGGTATTCATTCATTTGCATATCAGTAAAAAGGGTTTTGATCTCGGAGATGTTGTCATGACAACCGAACTTGTCCACCATGTTGACAATTGTTGTTCGCACTTACGACGGTCAAGGGACCTTACGTAGCTTGACCATGTTTCATCGTCAAGCATTGAATGATTCTTTTCTCGTTATTCACATATGGACTGCTATTCTCTAGTTCGTGTTAGAATACTAGTATATAGTGAAACGGACGGGATAATTTAGATCGAACATTTTAATCAAAACATTCATATTAACAAAAAATTCCTCTATATATTTCATGTCGAATACAATTCCCGCATTGTGATTTCATGATGTTGCAGCCATTGATGTTAATTGTTTTGAAAAGTTACCTGCTGCACTAATAAATCTCCAAGCAGATTTAAAAGATCCGTCGTTGTGTTTTACGAATGATTTTGCCACATTTTTAACGCCTTGTTTCTAGTATGGTAACGCACTGTGCCGGTGATAGTAAATATGTGCGCGTGTACAACTAATAGGACATACCGAAGATCGCAAAAACGCGTAAAACGCAATCTTTGATCCTTACCTCTGCTTGTAAATAAAGTTGTAGTTAGCACCCATTTTCCTCGATCATTTGCTGACAACTTTTGTGATAATTGTTTCTTTGTCAGATCGCCAGTGTGAAACCATGGAAGAAAGGAGAAAACGCAGCTCCTTAACGCTGATATGTTTCCTGACTGCCTGACGCTCCACAGTGGTACAAAGACATCGAAACCTAGTCTCCAAGCAGATGTAAGGATCCAGCCCAGTCTGTGTGGGTTTTTTTTTTCGCCAGCTATCACAACATTAAGTACGCCTTTCTATGCCTTAAAGTATTGCACTCTCTGAATCATTCGCCTCTAGAGCTGTATCCTTACATCCGCTTTGAGAATAGAAGAACCAGGTAAGTCACATTACTTCCTTTATTTCACTCCCCCCCCCATCTCTTCTTTTTCCCACCCTTCTTTACCACACCCGTCTTTACCCCACCCTTCTCTCTACCCCTTCCCCCACCCAAGCTTTGTTACTTACTCCTCCCTGTCCTATCTCAACAACCTTAAATTTATTCCCAACCTTCCTCTCCCACCCTTCTTTCTCCACGTCATCTTTCACCCAGTTCTGCGCTTCTGACAAGACCATATATCGCGCGCTGCAAACGTGCTTATATATACAGTAATTTCGTACGTTATAGTATGTAATTCTATCGCAAGCGTAATGTAGCTGAACTGAATGCAGGCATGCAGCAGCGGCGGCGGCGTTATGTACCGTTTCATGGCATAACTCAAGAAGTTGTGAAATGATTTGTGATATTTGGTATGTGGGATAGACTGATTTTGAACAGTGACTTTCTTTACCGTGTAGCATACGTACCTAGTTACGTCCACTGAGGCAGTGGTCATTGAGCGATAAAAAAAACTTTCAAACAAATATCGTATTAAGCGTGTTTTTATTGTTTTTAAAATCAGTCTGCACCGTGGATGATAGTTGCACGAAATTTAAATAAATCATATTTTGGTTGCTGTATGGTGTTCATCAAATCAAGTGTATTACCCATGGAGTCTCGAACCGAACAGGGGTAAATACTAGACTATATTGTCGTCTATACTTGATCATTTGCATAAATCTATCATGCAATAGTAACATGCTGAGGCATATCCCGGATCGTCTCAGAAAGGACCAGGAATATCTTTCAAGTTTGTTACATAATAAAAAAAGATGTACATGTACATACTGTGTGACTCTTTATTTCTATTAAAGAACATTCCTCCATATATGAACTAGGAATGGCTTGTATGTAGAACCCCATTGTACCTACAGAATGAATGAATTTGTATACAAATATCAAGTTTTTATCGTATATACAAATATCAGCTGTTTTTGTCGTAATAAAGTACAATATTTTGTAAGTGATTGGACTGCGACTTAGCATCCCGTCCTGAGGACTACAACCCTTCCCGGATGTGTGACAACAGCCGAACAGTCGAGCGCAAGGATTCCAACCAGGGGACTTTGCACGCCGCATCAACACTGTGAAGCACTCTTTAGTTGACATTTGACATTGGCCTTTATTACAGCGTCACATTCACTTGCAAATTGACTTATTTCTCATCAATCATTGTTCACATTGAAAGAAGTTTTAAGAACCTCTTCAGCCTTTTAAAAAACCTCTTCAGACTTTACTTTAAAAACCTCTTCGGCCCTTGAATAGATATAGGAATAAACGCATAAGTATGAAGAAAGCCTCTCCATCCCACTTTGGATTTACATTTTTCTTTGGAACACGAAACGACGAAATTGAAACATCTTTCGCGTCACTTTTATGTCTCTTAACTTTACTACAAAATTTCTTTGGCCCGACGAAAATCATTACCTGTTTTAATTATGGTTACAAAACAATTTAACAAAAAAAGCATAATGAGGTGCAAGATTAGCACAGAATACAAAATGCCTACTTAACGATTTATTGTCTTTTTCATAAACATGTCAATCAACTTGCTGAGGAGTTCAATCGCAAGGAGGAAGAAAACAGGAAACGCTAGGCAAGTAACCAGGGCAGGGGCTCCAGCCTTGTGGGTTGCAGCACCGGGATGGGACTGGACGACAAACGTTGTCTCAACAAATGAAAAGAAAATCATAGGCAGGAGGTCGTGTTGTCCTAAAGGATACTTATCTTCGTTGAGGAGAGTTCTGAAGAGTTAAGTCTAGATCGTATACTGTTTTCGATTCCGTACTATGTGATAGGGGTCAAGATCATAGAGAGCGGGGTGATCATATCTATTACTGTACATTAACGTCTACTTAGTCATTTCGGCAACGTGTGTGCAAAACTTGGCTACTGTACACCACCCCAGTCCAGGTATGGACACCCAAATTATATGCCTTGTTATAGGACTATGATGCTGGTGCGGGCTACTTGCCCGGGATGAAAAATACTCAAGGCTTTTAATTGCCGACAATTTACATTTGGCTTGAAACAACACCAGGGCCCCTCATCCCCATGGGGGCTTAAATACATAGTGCCGGCGAGGGGAACGCCAGAGCAAAGCTCCGAGGCATGGTGGTTACTTTGCACACGATACGAGTCCAAAAGAACTGCGAAATACAGGTCTGATCAGGGCCGGTGGAGGTAGAGTTCTGCTATCTCCTTCCCCCATTGATTAGCTTCTGTTTGATCTTTCGCAATGATCAAAAGAGCCTAACTTTAAATGGTTCCAATGTTGATGTACAGTAAAAGATGTGATCACGCCCCTCTGTGTTTTCGACCTCGAGCACCTTGTACGGATACGAATGCGGGATGCGATTTGGACTTGACTCTTGAGAACCCCCTTCACGGAGGTGGGTAACCTTTTTGGACCGCACTATCTCCCACCTATGATTTTCCTTCCATTTGTCGAGACAAGGTTTGTAGTCTGGTTCGATCCTGTTTCTGTAACCCGGAAGACTGGACCCCCTGCACTAGTTACTTGCCTAACCTTTTCCGTGTTCTTCCAACTTGTGATTCCACTCCCGAGTAAGTTGATGGGCATGTTTGCGACATTAGGGCTATGAATTGTAAAGTATGTATTTTGCATTCTGCACTATCTAGCTTCTTGTTATACTTTTCTTTGTTCAATTTTTTTGTAACGACTTTAGAACAGGTAAGAAGATATTTACGTGAAAGCTGAGAGATCTCTACGTGCAAGCGTGGTAAAATAAAGGGACACCGGGGTGACATACATTTAGTTGTTAGCTGCGCTCTTTGACCTTTGACCTCTTTTCAAGGTTTCTAGATCATTTGTGGAATAAAAGTAAATTCAATAAACGAGTTTATAACAAGTTTTTTTAAACACATTGAGGAAAGCTCCAAATGAATGAGTAATTTGTATTCATTCTCCTGGTAATAAAGTGAACGTTTATGTGAAGTTTAGCTCACAATCATTACTGGCTTGGTTCCGCCATGCATTATCCATACTTATTTCTTGGGTTAAATTGTATACTTTCTCGTTTACTTCTGGTAACCTTTAATTTATACTTATATTCATTTATTATTTCCTAAGTTACGGTTTGATTACTTGGTGTAATATATGTTTTTCATTCCATTGGTTCCGTTATTTAATATCCATACTTATTTAGGTTCATACTTGTTTCTTTTGTTAGATTTATATGAATTATAAGAAGGCCGTCCTATACTATCTTTTTACAAGCAGAAGCTTTTGACCTCCCTTGCACTGTTCGTGTTTCATAATTCATTATCATGTACTTATTGTTGTTGTTTTACGTGGGAAACAAATAAACAAAATCATGTGATAGTGATGGCAAGAAAACTGTCGCATACAAGGTTGTTAGTTACGATATGAAATAAAAAGTACGTCATTTCAACACAGTGACTGAATAAAGTATTTGATATATGATTATTCATGTTTGTGACATGATATCCTCATAATAAAATCCTTGTACAGTTTTGCGGACTCTGATCTGATGGTCAATATGTGCATGTATCAATAAAGACCTGAAATTACTTCAACACCACTTCAAGGTAGGTAAAATGAGTCAGTGTATGCATCAGTTATATATGAAGAGTCGATATATCTTGAACTGCACCAGTGTCATCATCTGATTCCGGGGAGCCATACAGCTGCAGCAGTGCAGCAGGTAAGTTTATAGCTTAGAACAGGCTTAAGTGAAATTATTCCCCTTTAGATTTACTGGTGTCTGCAGAATAGCTTATCATTTTTACACTCTAGTACAGGAAAGCTTAGCCTGTTATGTCTCCCGTAGTACAGGATATAGTTAACCCAGTTATTTCTCTTCTAGTAAAGGGTATCTTTGTCTGTTATCTGTGACCTACAAGTGTAGCATTGCTGTTGTATTGTGTGCAATTTTATCATAATGTTAGAGTACAGTACCGTATTTTTTCTATATATGGTGATGGGCTGGTTCTACCAGAGTGCAGGGGATAGGCTCCCTCTACCTCCCTAGCCTGGGTTGGGCAGCTACCCATTTAAAGTTGTGTATATGTTGGTTTGGGAAGGTACCCAGTTAAATCGCTAGGTGGACGAAAACAGGCAACGGGGGTTCCAGCCTTGTGGGTTACAGCACCGGGATGGAACTGGCTACAAACGTTGTCTCAACAAATGAAAGGAAAATCATAGATGGAAGATAGTGTTCTTCTAAAGGATACTTATCTTCGTTGAGGAGAGTTCTGAGGAGCTAATTCTAGATCGTATACTGTTTTCGATTCCGTACTATGTGCTAGAGGTCAAGATCATAGAGTGGGGTGATCATATCTATTACTGTACATTAACGTCTACTTAGTCATTTCGGCAACGTGTGTGCAAACCTTGGCTACTGTACACCACCCGAGTCCGGGTACGGACACCTAAATTATATGCCTTGTATATAGGACTATGGAGGCTGGTGCGGGCTACTTGCCCGGGATGAAAAATACTCAAGGCTTTCAATAGCCGACAATGTTCATTTGGCTTGAAACAACGCCAGGGCCCCTCATCCCCATGGGGGCTTAAATACATAGTGCCGGCGAGGGGAACGCCAGAGCAAAGCTCCGAGGCACACGGGCACTTTAAGGCCTGTGACAATTTTGGTCGAACATGAAATTCGAACCACTGCGTGACCTTAGGTAACCCCGCCGGGCCGGAGTGTTTTTAGAACGGTCCAATGTCAGTATCTAATGTTACATTGCGAAAACAGGAACTTACGATGTATGGGTTACACTAACTACTTTTTAAGACTTATTAATGTTGAGTGTTAAAGATATTGATCTAGTATTTATCAAACATCCACATAACTAGAAGCGGTTAACAAAAGGGCACCCCCGCGAGAGCTGCAAGTGGTACAGTCCGAACATGTGTTCCAACCTCCCGGGGTGTGGAGTGGCAGGAAAACAGCGAGGCGCTCATACTTCAAGGAAACAGCAAAATAGTGCTATAAATCGATATTTCTAGCCCAAAATGATTGTATGGCAGTTGACTGATGCCTTATAAGGCTAACTGCTTGCGAAATTTCGCATTGATACAACAGCGATTTAACAGATACAGACATAAAACATTCATATTTTACCATCGGTTTATGTTACGTACAGTCAAACATGTCTTTGGACGCAGTTCTTGTAGGGTAAGTAGTGTTTCGTCGGCCCCTGCCCACATCAGGGCACCAGTTTTATTACGAGTTTTGTGCAGATTTTGGTTCATTAAGCCTCACACCTTCGGAAATCAAGCGGGTCTTCTTGCAATATCTTTTCTTTCCGTGGCTGTATTGATATTTGTACGAAAAATACCCAAAAATTGTCAAAAAATTCTGTTTTTGCCCCAAAATGAAGCCTTACCTAGGTATAGCGGCAAGATCCCCAGGCATATTAGATATCACAGAGATATAATCTATTACTCCAGAAAATATGACTCAGTTAGACAATCATTTCATAGTGGGCACAGACCCATTTTAATAGCATCCCTATTTTTTACCAAAAAATGTTTTTTTAAACCCAAAACAGTGAGGATCCACAATTTTCTTGTCATCATATTTTGAATATGGGTGAATTACGTTAACTGGCCAAAAATTGTTGAAAACAGATGGTTACATTAAAAGTTATGGCCATATAACTGCTCGACTGAGAATCTACAGGTGTCACAGGCCTTAAACTGCCTGTGCATGGTGGTTACTACGTTTTGCACACTATACGAGTCCAAACGAACTGCGAAATGCAGGTCTGATCAGGTAGTGCTTTGATCAGGGCCGGTGGAGGTAGAGTTCTGCTATCTCCTTCCCCCATTGATTGGCCTCTGTTCTCTGTTTGATCTTTCGCAATGATCAAAAGAGCCTAACTTTGAAGGGTTCCAATGTTGATGTACAGTAAAAGATATGATCACGCCCCTCTATGGTTTTGACCTTGAGCACCTTGTACAGATACGAAAGCGGTATATGATTTGGACTTGACTCTAAAGAGCTCTCTCCGCGGAGTAAGTTATCTTTGTGGATCACACTATCTCCCTTCTATGTTTTTCCTTTTATTTGTCGAGACAAGGTTTGTAGTCTCGTTTGATCCTGGTACGTACCCGGAAGGCCGGACCCCTGGCTCAGTCCGGGGAGCTTTATTCCTTCATCTTGATCAATAGTTTATTGCTGCACCAGTACGGAGGAGCTTTATAGCTGCACCAGTGCGGGGGAGCTTATTGCTGCACCAGTACGGAGGAGCTTTATTGCTGCACCAGTGCGGGGGAGCTTTATTGCTGCACCAGTGCGGGGGAGCTTTATTGCTGCACCAGTGCGGGGGAGCTTATTGCTGCACCAGTCCAGGGGAGCTTTATTGCTGCACCAGTGCGGGGGAGCTTTATTGCTGCACCAGTGCGGGGGAGCTTTATTGCTGCACCAGTGCGGGGGAGCTTTATTGCTGCACCAGTGCGGGGGAGCTTTATTGCTGCACCAGTGCGGGGGAGCTTTATTGCTGCACCAGTGCGGGGGAGCTTTATAGCTGCACCAGTGCGGGGGAGCTTTATTGCTGCACCAGTGCGGGGGAGCTTTATAGCTGCACCAGTGCGGGAGAGCTTTATTGCTGCACCAGTGCGGGGGAGCTTTATTGCTGCACCAGTGCGGGGGAGCTTTGAAGAGTACCTTAGAATTCCGTACGAACGACATAGAACTACAATAACCAAACTGCGACTCAGCTGCCACAAACTCCGTGTTGAATCAGGGAGGCACAACCGCACACCTCTGGAGCACAGAATCTGTCAGTTTTGTCATCTCAAGCTACATATTTAACATGACTAAGAAACGAGAAAAAGCCGAACAAATGTAATAGACTAGTTTTAGAATCCATGTTTTAGAAACCATGTGTACTGCATTACGACCTTTTGTACCTATATGCCTGTACTTAGCCCGATAGGGCATGAATGTGCAATAAAGGCTATTATATAATTGTTGCACCAGTGCGGGGGAGCTTATTGCTGCACCAGTGCGGGGGAGCTTATAGCTGCACCAGTGCGAAAATGTTGGGTCTTCTCTATTTTGGGTGATGGGCTGGTTCTTCACCAGAGTGAGGGGATAGGCTCCCTCTACCTCCCTAGCCTCGG